>NC_135618.1:74955382-75095382 GCF_053574225.1 Canis aureus
ACAGAACACAGATCAGTGGAGGCAGGGGCGGTATGGGCAGGATTAACAAAGGAGCTCAGGAGACTTGTGTGCTGTGGATGTTTCCTCTCTTGATTGTGGTATGATTTCATGGCTGTATACATATGTACAAACGTGTCAAATAGTGCATTTTAAATATGGCTAGTTTATTCTCGTCAGTTATAGCTCAGTAAAGCCATTAATGCCACTTAAAAAAAAGCAAGCAATATAAAGGGACAATCCATTGCTCATTTTGTGCTAGAAAAACTGTTCTGTTTTTTTAGAAAGCTATATTTTAAGAAATATTTAGGAGGACTTGTGAGACTCAATTCCCCTTTCACTTTGGATAAATAGGGGACTTCAGGAGACACCCAATAAAGAGGCATTACAAAGGCAAGAGAGCCCTCTTCTTGCTCAATCCCTTTTCCTTTCTTACATCTGAACCTTAAAGGTGGCTTCTTATATCGTTTTTTGGTAAAATAAAATAAGCGGAGACCTCTAGAAAATATTGGTTTCCTTCTCCCCACTCTTTCTGCCATTATAACCACCAACACCACCACCACCACCACCCCCCAGAATAGATTCTATAAAGAGGAAATAACTACTCCAAAATGTTTGCATTCTGAAAGGGGACAGGCATTTTCAACACAAAGAAATGTTTGTTTTCCTTGCATTTTAACTCTTAATTTTTGACACAGTGGGGAACTCCAGCATGGCTGCCATTTAATACGTAACCATGCCACAGTGCTCTGATTGCCTCTGTCACAGGGGTGTTGTGATGGAAGGCCAGGAGACAAAGCAAATGAGGCCAAAGACAGTGCCTGCTGCTGAGGTGCTGGTCCATTTCTCTGTACTTGAACGTTTCTTTTCTCTGGCCTCACGAGGAGTCACTTAGGGAGACTGAAGCTGGAATCCGTACAACCCCTTTTCAGTCCCCTTGATTTTAATCAGAAATACACAATTATTCTTTTCCTCCAAATAGAGAAACTCAATCCGCATTTTAAATTCAATTATTGTAATTGCAGCATTCAGAAAAATAGCACATTCATTTTCTAATAAGAGATTGTGGGTACCAAATTACTGCATATAGTATGTCAAAACAGGGAACTTGAGACTGGCAAACCAGTGGGTGTTTTTATCTTGGCGATTTGTATTTTCTTGCAGACAATTTATAGTAATCCTACTCTTCCTTGTTTGTGATTTATAAGATAGGCTTTCAAGCCATCCTAAAATAAAGACTGTTGTTAGGTACAATTTAATTTACAATGCCAGTTATGAATGATGGATTCTAAGAGGGACAAAAGTGAGGTGCCTAAGAGGAAGGGGGAAAAAAAAACCAAATCAGTTTCTGGATCATATGGAATGGCAGCCCACCAAGTCTTTGGATCTTCTCAAACCACCCTCTGACATTTGTAAATCACTTTGTCTCAAGCCATATTTCTATTCCTTTAGCTACACTTTTTACTCTCTTAAATTTTAAAAACAAAACAAAAAGTCAGATGGATGGGAAGTTGCTAACGTGGCCATTGTGTTTCTGCAATATGAGAACACTGTGTTCCCTTTTCCTCTTCAGTTCCAGTTGCTTCATTTGACTTGAAGTGAGTCAAATGTAAGGGGAAATACTTTAGGATTTTGAGTCTCCTGATTTTCTTAAAAAAATAACCTTAAAATTAGATTTCTTCAAATGTATGGGGTTATCTTCTTTTAGCTTGAAATTATGTGTCTTTCTCATACAAACATTCAGACACCCACACTTTCAAATACCTTAGTATTCATCCCATCAACCACTGTCTATTTCTGGATCTCCTCAATTAAACAATTTCCATGACATCGTCTCTCAGATATTTTGCTAATATGATTTATGGATTCATTCTTTCACATGTATTTATTGAGCCCCTTTCAGATGTCAGATTTAGGAAGAGCAGATATAAGCAGCTTCTGACCACAGTGTTGAAGATGCAGAGAAATCAGAGAAAGCTTTCCTATCTATGGAAGAGAGAACAGGCATTTCCAAGTGGGGTAGAAGTAGTCTGTTAGACTATTGAGTGTGCCTACTAAGTGCCAGGCATTTTAATCCCTGTGTTTGCAATTACCATTCTTAATACTCTAGGAAGTTTTCTCTTCCCAAGGTTATTCTCTTGGTTGGTTTTGTTAGGTAAGTCCTTAAGTCAGCCTTGCATATGTATAAATTCCAGGCAAAGGGCTCTCCAGATAGTTTTGAACCCTGATTGGTCAGAATCCCTGGACAGATTCCAAAGTTGCTGGCTTCCTACTTATACCAATAAAATCACCTGACATTTTTTATATCCATTCTATCTATCTAATTATTTATTTTGCCAATTTGAATTTGAGTGAACCTCTTGCTAATGTCAAAGCCTACAAGTTGTTACTGTACTCTGCATAACCAACAAGTCTAACTCCAGCTCCTCATTTGACATTAGTCCCTATACACAGGTTACTGCCTATTATTTAACTGAAGAATAGATCCACATTATATCCACCCAAAAAATGTGCATCAGGAACTTAACGGAACACTTAGAAAACTGAATTCTAAAGTGTCTTGCCTTGTTGGTAGAGCCATACTTCATCTTAGTGCACTTCCCTTTGTTGTGTTTCACAGACACCTTGTTTTGCACATACTGAATTGAAGGTCTGTGGCTTCCATGAATTAAACAGTTCTGTTTTTCCAACACCATTTGCTCAATTCATTTCTCGGTCGTATTTTGGTAATTCTCACAGTATTTCAAACTTTTTCACTTTTATTATATTTGTAATGGTGATCTGTAGTCAGTGATGTTTGATGTCACTATTGCCATTGTTTTGGGGTGGCCTGAACTGTGCTTCTATCAGACAGCAAACTTAACAGATAAAGGTTGTGTGTGCTCTGACTGCTCTGCTGACTGGCCAGTCCCCCATCTCTCTCCCTCTTCTTGAGTCTCCCTATTCTCTGAGACACAGTGATTTTGAAATTAGACCAATTACTAACCCTACAATAACCTCTGAGTGTTTAAGGAAGAGTCACAAGTCTCTCCCTTAAATCAAAAGCTACAAATGATTGAGCTTAGTGAAGAAAGCTTGTCTAAAGCCAAGACAGGCTAAAAGCTAGGCCTCTTGCACCAAACAGTTGGTCAAGCTATAAATGCAAAGGAAAAGCTCTTGAAGGAAATTAAAAGTGCTATTCTAACGAACACATGAATGATAAAGTAAAGCAGCTTTATTGCTGATATAAGGAAAGTCTACATGGTCTGGGTAGAAGCTCAAACCAGCTACAACATTCCCTTAGGCCAAAACCCAATCTAGAGCCAGGCCTTACTTCTCTTTAATTCTGTGACTGTTGGGAGAGGTGAGGAAGCTACAGGAGCAAAGTTTAAAGCTAGTAGGGATTGATTTGTGAGGTTTAAGGAAAGGAAGCCATCTCCATAACATAAAAGTGCAAGGTGAAGGAACCAATGCTGATGGAGAAGCTGCAGCCAGTTCTCCAGAAGATCCAGCTAAGATCCTTAATGAAGGGGGCTACACCAAACAATAGACCTTCAGTGTAGATGAAACAGGCTTCCATTGGAAGAAGATGCCATCAGGACTTGCTTAGCTAGAGAGAAGTTAGTGCCTGGCTTCAGAGCTTCAAAGGACAGGGGCTTGTTAGGGGCTCGTATAGCTAGTGCCTTTAGGTTGAAGCCAATTTTCAGGTACCACTATAGAAATCTTAGGGCCCTTAAAAATTATGCTAAATCTACTCTGCCTGTGCTCTATAAATGA
This sequence comes from Canis aureus, assembly GCF_053574225.1. Taxonomy (NCBI): domain Eukaryota; kingdom Metazoa; phylum Chordata; class Mammalia; order Carnivora; family Canidae; genus Canis; species Canis aureus. The sequence continues at coordinate 74,959,136 of NC_135618.1, forward strand.
AACAACAAAGTGTAGATGATGGCACATTTGTTTACAAATGGTTTACTGAATATTTTAAGCCCACTATTGAGACCTATTGCTCAAAAAATAAGATTCCTTTCAAAATATTACTGCTCGTTGAGAGTATACCTGGTCACCCAAGAGCTCTGATGGAGACGTAGAATGAGAGTAATGCTATTTTCATACCTGCTAACACAACAGCCATTCTACAGCCTGTGGATCAAGGAGTCATTTCGACTCTCAAGTCATGTTATTTAAGAAACATTTCATAAGGCTGTAGGTGCCAAAGGTAGTGATTTCTCTGATGGATCTAGGCACCGTAAATTGAAAACTGTCTCGAAAGGATTCACCATACTCAGTGGCATTAAATAATCCATGATTTATAGGAAGTCAAAATACCAACACTAATGGGAGTTTGGAAGAAGTTGATTCCAGCCCTCATGGATAACTTTGAGGGGTTCGAGACTTCAGGGGAGCCAGTCACTGCAGAAGTAGTGGAAGCAGCAAGAGAACTCGAATTAGAAGTGGAGCCTGAAGGTGAGATTGCATGGCTGCAACCTCGTGATCAAACTTTACTAAAAGAGGGGTTGCTTCCTATGCATTGAGCAAAGAAAAATGATTTTTAAGATGGGATCTATTCCTGGTGAAGATGTTATGAAGACTGTTGAAATGACAACAAAGGATTCAGAAAATGACATAAATGTAGTTGATAAAGCAGCAAATGAGTTTGAGAAGGTTGACTCCAATTTTAAAAGAAGTTCTCCTGTGGATGAATTGCCATCTGACAGTATCACATGCTCCAGAGAAATTGTTCATGATAGGAAAAGTCAATCAATGTGGTGAACTTCATTGTCGCCTTATTTCAAGAAGCGGCCGCAGCCACCCCAGCCTTTAGCAGCCACCGCCCTGACCAGGCAGCAACAGCAACCCTGAGGTAAGACCCTCCACCAGCAAAAAGATTACATCTCACTATAAGCTCAGATGATGGTTAGCACTTTTTCACAATAAAGTATTTATTAACCTAAGGTATGTATATTGGTGTGTGGTCTTTTGTTTTTTGTTTGTTTTTTGTGGGTTTTTTTTAGACATAGTGCTATTGCACACTTCATCGACTATAGTGTAGTGTAAACATAACTTTTATATGCACTGGGAAACCAAAAATTTCATTCGACTCACTTTATTTCGATATTCATTTTATTGCAGTGGTCTGGAAGCAAGTCTGCAGTATCTCCCAAGGCATGCGTGTATTTTATCAGTGAAATGAAACCATTTGTTATTCTACTTTGAGAGGGAATGATAGTTTCTGTTTTTGCTTGCTTATTTGGGTTGTTGTTTCTCTTTCTGCCTAGTATAGTAGCGAGTCTTCAGACACCTCCCAAGCAGGAATTCTTGCAGAATATGATTTCCCATCTGCCAATAAAATTATAAAGAAATTAAACCCAACATTTAAATAACGATCATTACCTCATTTCTGTGTGTGATACAGCATTTCTTTCATCAAAGAGTTGGAAAAAAAGTAAAACTCTTAGTTATTTCTTTCTGGCGGCTTTCAAATGCTTGAACTCATTTAATTCTAACAAAAATTCCATGGAGTATATATCATTCCCAGTTACAGGCTGGAAAAAAAGGAAGGTAGGCTCCAAGATGTTAAGTATCTTTGCCAAGACTGCATGGCTGCTGAGTTAAGAGGGACCAGAATTTGAACCTAGGTCAGCCTCAGATTTAATGAGCACTTTCCTGAGCCAGGTACTCCACTGGGTTCTCCTCTTAAGGGAGAGCTGTCTGGGGTAGAGTAGAAATGTGACTGCCTGGCTGCATTCACTGCCACTTATGGTCATTCATTGCAACCTCTTTTTGGTTTCAGCCTGCCTCTGCCCATGCCAAGCAATTAATCAGAAAGATGTTTTTCAAGTAGTCTCTTTGTATAGTGCACGAGAGAGTGAGCAGAGCTGTATTGTGCTTGCTGGGAACGTGAGCTTTGGAGGATGGAGCTGGGTTCAAGTACCACCTGTGCCACTGGAAGCCTTAACTTCTCATCTTGGAAACAGGTTATAACACTTCTCTCCCAGGGCTGTGGTCAGAACATTCTTTTTTCATGACTGGTGGCTGTAGGCTGGCTATTTTAGGGGAAACAAAATGCTCAGAGAGAGTTCCTATGCAGATTCTCTGCCCTAAAAGAGCCATGCTGCAGAATACACTTCAGGAACCAGACTTTTCCAAAATAGAGGGCTCCCAGCTGCTCTGCTACCATGGACCCTCCTCCCACTCCTGTCGCCTGAGGTGGACTGGTCCCATTGGGAAGGAACTGAGTCATGTAGGTGCCACTTAGCATGGAAGACAGGAGCTGCATTCCATGCCTCACAACCTCAGGGGCTAGAAGAAAGAATGGTTTGCAGCAGCTTCATTACCTGGGGAAAAAGAACTCACAGTTACAGGCACTTTAAGAAAGATGCTTTTACTTTGAGTGTTGGAGAAAATAGAACAATTACCTATTGAAGGCAAAGTGGATGAAAAAATATCTCTGTTCATACTACCCTGATCGTTTAATCTATTCAGATTCATTGTGGGTTCCAGAAGGTGGTTCAGGCCAGACTTTCTCTTCCTTTCCCAGGCTAGGACATTTGGTGGTTGCCTAGAGTCCCAAATACAGACAAATTCCCTACTCCAAGAGGAGATTCCTCTGGGGTCTTGCGCTTATGCTTGCCCACAGCATCAGATAAGTAGGAGGGAGGGAGGGGGAATATCCATAAATCATCACATCGGTTATGAACATCTTTTAGGGTCCTTAAGACTACCTTAGGCCCTGTGATGATTCTGGGGACAACTAGAGTGCTCTGTCGAGGAGCTCACCATCTATCAGGGGAACAAGACTTAAATACGTGAAATCAGTGAAGAATTGTATTCTGTAGAAACCACAGCCAGGTAGGTTTCCAGCACCTGGCACACATACTCCTAAAAAAACAAACAAAAAAAGATACTCAGTCTTTGTTGAGGAATGAATGAATTCGTGATTTCTGACATCTGCTGAGTGCCTCCTCTGTATCAGGCATGGTTCTATACCTTTTTAGTGATTGATTGATTGATTCATTCATTCATTCATTATATATACTTTATTATTGTATATTTATGAACTCAAATGTTCTCAGCAACCCTGGGAGGTAGTACTGGCAGTGGCCCCTTTTGATAGAAAATGAAACTGAGGTACAGGGCCTTACTTGCCTAAGGCCCTACAGGTCATAAGAAGTAGAACCAAGATTTGAATCCTGGCAAACTGACTCCACAGTTACCTGTGAAAGAGAAAAAGATAGGCTTTGCAAGAGCTTGTTGCCATTTTGGTTCCAATGAAGAGCTACCAGGCTTTGTTATCTGCTCATCTGGCTTTGGCTTCCTCAAGACTTTAAGCTTCTTCCCCTTTTCTAGAACCTGGACCAGCTTGGACCAACCCTGTGTGATTCCAGCCCGCCTGGGAACTGGCCCCGCCCGGTCTCTCATTTGTAGTTTCTCTTACAGAGCACATTTCTAAATGAGGACGGTTGCTCTGCTTTAAGGACATACGAATGGCTTGCCCTCACCTGTCAAGCATGATCCTTGTATTTTACCAGGCCCATTACGAACGCAATCTTTCTGTCGAAAATTTGCATACCTCCTTTCTTGAAAAGTAATGACAGCAATTTCTTTCCCTCCGCTCACTTTCTGAGTGTCTCATTTAACGGCACCTGTGAAACCGACAGGCGCAGAGATGAGAAGTGAAAGAGAGCAGTTGATTAAATCATCATCAAGCCGGGCCTCAGAAAGTCAATTCTGCTTGCCGTCTGCAATGATATCCTTTTATCTTAAAGTAATGAGCTATGGCACTTTTGCATCGGGTAATGCGATAAGTTCTATTAGCATGTTCCATTTGCCTCACAAGCAAGGGCAAGTCATTTTAGCTAGCTCATATCACTGCAATCAAAGCAATTGGCTTCCCAGGCAGAGAAGAAAGGGAAAAGGCTCAGGGTGATTTCTATGGATCACAACACAGCGGAAAAAATAGACTCTTGTATTATTTTAACCCATAACATGCTTTTCCTTTTTACTCATCAGCAAATTTGGGTTTTATTAGTTCACACAGGACTCTGAAAAGAACCAGGGTTTAGTTGAAGCGAATCCAGGGGGGTCAGGTCCCACCCAAAGGAACAAGCAGCTGTGATCTGGAAAGGGAAGATTGCAACATTACAGGGAGCCACAAATATAATGCTACCACAGAACATAGCTGAGAAGGTCTCCCTGGTAATGATACTGTGGTCTTAAAATAAACTCTTGCTTCACACCGTCTTCAAAGTCATTTGTAATAGGTCCCCAGGCAGGTACGGATTAATGCTATTGATGACTTAGAATCAGTAAATCAATGACAAAGACGCAAAGGATCTGTTGCTTAAGCTTAAAAGAGATCGTTTACAAATCAGCCGGCCCTAGCCTGTCAGTTTTACCTTTGGACAAGAAACTCATTTTTCTCATTTTGGCAACCACTGAGGCTTGTGGCTCTAGGTTTTAAGTAAATTTCATCTTTGGGGTTTATGTATGTTTATACTTGGCAAAGTGTGACTTCCTTTCTTCTAAGGGGGGAAAAAACGCTGAACTCAAAAGATTTGTGAAATATCCACTTCTTCCACTTCCAAAAGCCCTACAATATTTTAATGAGCTAAGTGGAAATTTACAGCATACAGATTGTTTTATGAAATGTACTTGGGTTTGAAAGTGACAAAAAGGAAAAAAATGTTGAAATTTAATTTGTGACCTTTAGAGCTTCGGATTTTGGTCAACTTGATTTCTGGAAATATATTTGTACTTTTAATGAGTGGTTAGAATAAACCTAGCACATAGTAGATGCTTTAAGATTATTTGTTGAATGAAAACGTGTGATTGTCTGAGAGACCCTGGAGCGGAGAATAAGAACTGTTCTGTTAGCCCCCTCAGATGACGTTGGCTATTTGAGCCCTGGCCAATTCAAGCTGAGAACTTGCAAAAATGCCAGGTTCTGAGAGCTCCCCATAGGAATAATAGGTCACCAGTACAGAATTCCAGAAGCTTCTGAAGATTTGTTCTCCTCTTGCCTCCTGAACAGCTAAAGCTTGGTAGAACTTACCTTATTTTCTAATGCACTTATTTTGTGGCTGTCAGAAGCTTTATTCTCATCTTTTAACCTACTGTTTGGCAAACAAATCTTTCGATTATGCTTTCACTTTTTTAGAGCTATTTTATTTGATCAAGCATAGTTAACTGTTGGGATGGAAGGGAAGAGGGCCAGTGGTATCATTTTACAATCAGTAAGAGTACCTCAAACCATTTTCAGGATTAAAATACTCTTTTTATTTCAAGGTTCTCAGTAGCTTTGAATTTCACGTACAGCCCAAAGTCGATAGGAGAGCAGTGTAAACAGTGTGAAACAAGGGCTTTGTGGGGTGATAGCAGACAGACAACATCAGAGTTGCCATATGCAGCACAAAATGGCTACATGTTTTTGCATGTACAAGGAATTGGGCAGAGGGGAAGATGGTGGTGGACATGTTTCTAGTCACTGTGCTGCTCCCTTACTTCTTTAAATAAGAAAATAAGTGTCATGTTTTCTCTAGGTGGCTTCTTCTGAAATTGCTTTTAGGTGAGGATGTCTTTACAGTCGTAGATAAACCGCCTGCCCCAAAGGGAAATCGATTTGTTTTGTCACTGGCAAAGTTAAATTGTACTTGATGTTAGATGCTGTAGTTTACAAGTTGAGGTTCTCCCTCATTTTCCTCTTATTTCCTTTAGGCAAAAGGAAGAATAAAATAACTTTGTTCAGTGATGGTGTTCAGCCCTGACATCTTTGGTGGCAATGATAAATGGATTTGAGATACAAAATAACTGTTCCAGCAAGGTCCATTGAGCAGAATAGAGAGTAATGCCCTCCTCAATGTCATTGTATGTGATATATTCAATGATTGCCACTTTCTGCTTAAGAATGCATTCCATCACGAGGTACCTAGAATTCCATCTTGTTCCTTCATTCCGAATGAAGCAGAGAGGTATCGCAGACCTTGACTTATTTCGATTTGGATCAGAGTCTTAAGACAGATACTGAGATTCCCAAATGTAAATGAGAAATGTTTGCTTTTGAGGAATATGCAAAAATCATCATCATGTCTTGTCTGGGCCTTTTAATGGAAGACATTTCCCTCTACACCCCAACTCTAGGCTCTGCTAATGACTGTAACCCTGCCCTGTGTGTTCAAACACCCTCCACTGTTGGGTAGAGTACAATTGAGTTACTCATTGGTTCTCACACCTTCTTTCTTTGAAATCACTTGTTTTTTCAAAATCCTAGTTTTGTTATGTTACCTGGACTCAACCACAGTTTGAAGAATTCTAAAGACAAATGAGATGGATTTATCAATATGACTGAGCACCTTCCATGCCCCAGGGCACTGCCCTTACCTACCCAGAGCTCACTGTCTAGTAGGGATGTCTCTTGTGGCAAACAGTGAAAATGTAGTTTTGTAAGGGGTGGAGACAGAAACAATTAGTTCTAAGAAGAGTACTGTAATTCTAAGAATTCCTAGTTCTAAGAAGAGTATTGGATGATTCCCAGAGGGAACTATGTTTGTGAGAATAGAATTCCAGGCAGAGGGAATTGATAAGTGCAAAGATAGTAGGTCCTAGGCGTAACCAAGTGTGCCTGAGTGTGGTGAGAGCAAGGGGTGTGTTAAGAATAGTGCTACTCAAAGTGTGGATACAGAAAGAGGTCACGCCATGAGCTCTCACTTAACTATCTACTGCAAGATTGGCATGGCAGCTGAGAGTAAACATTTGGAAACTTTTATAGCAATTCAATGGGTAATGTTATACCTCTTAAATCTAATAATAACACATTTTTTATATGTCCTAGCTTTTCTTTTTCATTTTCCCAGCAATTTATTATATGTTATATTTAACAGAAGTATAAGTCTATGATGTATGGGAAATTAAAAAAAATAAAACTAAAACAAATGGTCCTGGGATGCCTGGGTGGCTCAGAGGTTGAACATCTGCCTTCCGCTCAGGGAGTGATTCCAGGCTCCGGGATCGAGTCCCACATTGGGCTCCTTGCAGGGAGCCTGCTTTTACTTCGGTCTATGTCTCTGCCCCTCTCTCTCTCTCTCTCTCTCTCTCTCTCTCCTTCTCATTGTGTGTCTTTCATGAATAAATAAATAAAATCTTAAAAAACAACAACAAATGGCCCTTCTCCACAGAAAGCTTGAGAGGCACACTGTACTGGGGGGAAGTGGTTGGACTCGGGAGGTGAGGAAGCAACCTAAAGGGTTTTCATTGCCGTAGAAAGTGTCATAATGATCAAATGGAAAATGAGGACATCTGCCCTGGTCAAGAAGGACTTGGATTAGAAAAGGAAGAGACCATAGGCCCTGGAAAGCAGTCATTAGCCTTTTGTAATGATAAAATGAAAGGCTGAACTAAAGCAGTGGCCAAAGTGGTGGAGATGGTGAGAATTTAGAAAGCAGAGTCAGTAATGTGGGTAAGAGAGGAAGTTGGGTCTGCCCAAGAATAGAGTCAAGGGTGATAAGAGTCTCGACTGAGACTGAAGCGTAATGGCATTACCAGGGACACGGTGGGGGAGGGGCAGAGCTGAGCGGAGCAAAAGATGGTGAGTCTGGTTTTAGATGGATGCTTGAGTCTGATGGGTCTGCAGGGTTTCGGGAAGGGGGCATAACAGACAAAAACATACATTGATAACAGCTAACATTTATCATCCACAGTGATTGTCTGAGTTGTTTACATGTGCTAACCTGTTTTGTTCTCACCATCCTTTGAGAGCAATGCTACGATTACCCACATTTTATAGATAAGTAAACTGAGATGCAGAGGATTAAAACAGTTCTCCCAAAGTCACATAAGCTGGAAGATGGTGGGCATAGAGATGTTTTAGTCTCAACATATAAATGGTACATGGAACCAAGGGAATCTTTAGGGGCTCTCCTGGAAATCACAGAGAAGCCATAGGGCTACAGATTCAACTCTGGGGAGCCGGGGACGTTAAGGGATATGCAGAGAAGGAAGGGCCATGAGAAGATACTAGGGAAGAGCAGTGTATCGGTGAGTGTGTACAAGGGGAACATTCCATGATGTCAGTCCAAACAATCCAAATAACAGAACGGGGGGATTTTCTTACCAGATTATTTACAATCCATACGGTGGATCACAGTGTAGCCTTTTTTAAAAAAAAGTGATATGACAGGGCAAATTTCACTCATTGAACAAAATATTTGACACCTTATGTGAAAACAAAGCAGGCTACAATATAGTAGGAATTTATTTTCATTTCTTAAAATATATGTGGGAAGGATGGAGGAAAGACCGGAAAGAATTAGATAGGTCTATTTGCTGTTTACCTATGGGTGGCAGGTTCATAGGTGATTTTTTAAAAATATCTTCAATGAATATGCATTAATTTTTAAAAGGAGAATATATTGGGTGGGTGCTTGGATGGGTTGAAGCATTTAAAGGGTGGGAATTAGGTGCAAAATGAAGAAGTTGATCCCAAAGGCTCACTTCTGATTTGCGAAACCAGAGGATACAGAAGGTGAAAGTGAAGTTCAGCGGGGATGGGTTCCAGTGGCCGGCAGCGCTGTGCTCAGCCACTAGCCCCTTCCTAAGTCCTGCCTTTGAGAATTTCACATTCCTGTTTCCCTCTTTTGTCTGTGGTTGGTCTGGGTCACTTTGAAGTCAGTTGGAAGACTCTGCGACCCAGAATTCTTCCCTGTCTGGGGTGCAAGGCCTACTTGTTCTTCATTTCTTGCTTTTAAAATGGAGGAAAACATTTTCAGTTTTTCACAAAGAGCTTTGAAATCTAGTCATGGAGAGTACTCTTTCACCTCAAGCTGGTCGTTAGCGTGCAACCTGTTTGCTAATAAACCGATGAGGGACCCTGATGTCAAAATGCTTAAAATGGTCAAATCATCTGGGACTCTGCATTCAACATGCCTTTCCCGCTTCTCAGCCTCATGCAGAACATATGCCTGAACCAGGAGGTGGGTCGACGTGAACTCCTGTAAATTGGAGTGGGTATCTAGGGATTGGGGAGCAGACACTTCTTTTTTTAACCTTTCAAGAGCAAGAATCATTTGGCCTAAAATCTGCAATGTATTGAACTTAGGGTGTGAAAGCCATACAGTGTATTAAATGTGAATTTGAGACCTGAATTCTCCCCACACTGACTCTATAAAACAGCCTCTCTTTTTCATAAAGCCGGCCCATAAACTGCTGCCAGTGAAGCAGAAAGACTCCTTAGGACTGTGGCTCGCTTTCCGTCTGGAGTTGTCAACAAACCCCCTTTATGAGTGGAATAGACCTCTTGTATGTGTCGAGCTTCTGGCTTTTTACAGAGTGTGTTAGGAGCCAGGCTAGGCAAACGTTAGGCGCTGTTTGCTGAGTGCATTTATTGCCTTTGCATAATTTATGAGCTGGAGGGGTTGACCATCATTCGTCTCTGCCAGGGGCTGGCACTCGAGGCTCCGGAGAGCAGAGCTGTAAATTGGATGGTGTGCTCCTGCTGAGCTCACGGCAAAGTCCTCGGGTCAGTATGGGAATTTAATACCAGAAATGGAACTGTTTTCTCAGCGCACCATGTGGGCCCCAGTGCAGCAGAGACTGTTTTGGCAGACTCTGCAACTGGCCTTGTCGAGGAGCTGTCACTCACCCGGCATGTTGTGTGGGGAGCCTGAGCATTTTTAATCGGCTTGGCATCCGTGCTGCTTCCATAATGGATACCAGTAGGTCTCAGTTCTCCACCATATGTTTAACTCTGGAGACAAGGTGCTTCTGGGTATATCAGTAATTACTTGATGCAGAATTAAGTGGACCTTGAAATTAGAACTGGACTGTTGGAAAGCAGAAAGCTTAACACTTTGATAGAAATAACCATTCCCAGGGACATACTGCTGTTAGGATTGGTCATGGGGGTGGGGGGCATGGACAATGGTGGCTCTTTCCCAACCTCCCTACTCCTTTGACACCCCCCCTCCCCCGTACACCAGTCCTTGGGGACATGGGTAAGGGCTGTGCCATAGCCTTCAGCTGTCATTGATTACCTCGGAAGGTGGGCTGTGATATCTGGGGAGATGAGCCTGCCTGGCAAAATATGCTTCTTTCTTCCATGTGCCACCTGAATCATGCTTTGTCACTCTTGAAAATGTGCCCAGAACTTAAAAACCTCAAGGAAGCCCTAATTCAAGGCAATGGAAAAATCACAATCAGGAGAAGACAACCTCATCTGTCTGTTGTTCTAGGCCTCCAAAGTCTTTATCTCACCTCTTTTGATTTATTACAATAGAGAAATCACTCATCAGGCAAAAGTAAGTTCAGACCTTCTGAGTTTGGAAGCCTGGTTGCAAACAATGTAGTCGTACTTGGTTAAAGCACTGTCTTTAAAACTCTGATAGCCTATGGAATTGAGAAGCCAGCACGGACAGTAGAAAATGTTAGAACCTTCTAGTCTATTAGTTTTTAATGTGAGTTCCTAAAACTTAGAGTGCAGAGAGGGTAAGCTAGAAAGAGGAAGTAGTGCCCCAGTTGTATCTTATAATAGCAAGATGTCCATTTGGATGAAATTTTTGTTACTCTCATTAAAAGAACTCTAACAATGGTTTAAATCATAGGGTAATTTACTGTTATCTGAACAAAAATGTCCAGAGGCAGGCTGCTCTTAGGTTGGTTCAAGTGTCTCCATTGTACCACCACCATCTTGTTCTTGAACAGAGACCTTTGGCCTCATTTTTGCAAGGTGGCTGCCACAGATCTGGACATCACATCCTTGAACAATCATGTTCAAAGGCAAGAGGCAAGTGCTTCCTGCTGCTGCTCTTCTTCTTCTTCTTCTTCTTCTTCTTCTTCTTCTTCTTCTTCTTCTTCTTCCTTCTTCTTCCTTCTTCTTCCTTCTTCTTCCTTCTTCTTTCTTCTTTTTTAGAAGAGAAAAAATTTTCAGAGCCCTCAGCAGGTATTTCTTCAAGTCTCAGCCAAGAATGTGTTTTATGGCCACCCTTAGCTGCAAGGGAAGTTGGAAAAGAGAGACTACCTGGCTTTTTCAAATCTCAAAATGTCAGGAGAAGGTATAGATTAGGGAGAAGGGGTTTGTGAATAACTGTGGGTATCTAGCCAGTAGTAGCTGTTGTATAAGCAAATTTATTTTCTGTTTCTGCCCATAGCTACACCAACGCACATGTCCAGGTGGCCACACTAAAAACCTTGGCATCATCCTAGACTCATCTCTCTTCCTTCTTTCTCATATCCATGTGTTACCATGTCCTATTGCTTCTACCTCCAGAATTGCTGTGCCATCTGTTCCTCCCTTTCTTAAGCCATGCATCATGCTGGTTTAGACAGCGTTGTAATGGTTGCCAAACTGGTCACCCATGACCTGTGTCTTCTCCCATAGTGCATGGTCTGTCCTCTACCCCACAGGAAGAGTCATCAAATGGACTATGGCTCTTATCCCACCACACCTCTGCTCAGTGCTTGTGTTCTAGTTTTCTCTATTGCTGACTTGAAAGCTACTCTAGAGCCAGTCCTATGTCTTGGTTGAATATCCGTCTAGCTTGGCAGTACTTATCAAGGGCTGTTGAATGAATGAACGAATTTATTTATCTGCTATGCATTCACTCTGACAAAACACATCACCCCTCCTTTTTTTTTACAATCAAATGAATAACAAACAATCTTGGTTTAAAAAAGAAAATGTGCTTTTCCCCCCCCCACTAAACATCTAAAGAGGAAGCCAGAGTTTTGAGTTAATTCATTCGCTAGTTATCCCAAACTTAGCTCACCAGTTGGAATTTGGGATCTGTTAGTTATGATCTGAGCCTGCTGCTTTAAAACAAATTTCTTTGCCCATACTATTAATTTACTTCCTTGACTTATTCTTGTCCTTAGAGTGGAATATTACCTCTTTTCTCTGGGCCTCTAAGCCTTAGAAAAGGCAGCCATCACAATGTTCTGCTTCCTTCAGAGTCCAAATGAGAGAACTCAGCATCCAGAGGTTTACCTCTTTTTCTGTGTAAAAGCACCGGGAGAGATACAACCATTCACATTAACTGTAGGTAGAAGGTCTCCATTAAGATATTGATTTGCTCTGAATCCCACTGAATGATCCTGATTCACCTTAATCCTGCTGCTAGATTGGCTGCTCAGTGGGCATCCCCTCTCCCGTGCAGTAGGGTGCTCACCATTGTGATGGAGCATCTTGCCAGACCTTGTCCATAGACCACAAGAAGAACCACAGAGCACAGGCATCACATAAAGTCAACAAAGCAACTTCTCAGCATTTTGCTTCTGATTTGGTTTATGAGCATTTGAGCTGAAGAAATTCTTTACAGCTCAAGCAACATTTCCTATTTCCTTTACTTGTCTTCCCTTTATTTTATTTTTATTTTCTGGATCAAAAACAAAAATCTACTCCACTTTTGCACTAACCCTTATTCTCTTGTTTTTCTTTTCAGTGTGACAGTGACAGTGACCAGGAAGAAAAGGTAAGACACCCCCCCAACACACACACACACACACACACACACACACACGATTGTGGGAACAGTTGAGCACCGTGGTTCTCCCACACAGTTAAAGGGTGGTGGAATGCCAGCTTCATATTGCTCATACCTTTTCTGTTCTGCAAAGACCAGTTGTATTTACACAGTGACATTTCCTATGATAAGAAATAATGTGTTTACTTTGTGAGGTCCACTTTTTTTTAATCATATCCATTAATACTGGGTATATGTAACATCAGGTTTTCACTTTATAGATTTTAAAAGAGGAAACTATTTTAATAACCATCTGATGTTTCTTTTTTAATCCTTGGATGGGATATTAAACTTGCCAGTCTGTATTTAAAATGTCATTTTTTCCATTTCTTTTACTGACCTCCATGCTTCTTCTTGCTTTTCTGTACATACTGGCTTTCTTGATAGAAATATGAATGATATGCTCTAGGACTCTCATCATGGGGTGAGAGGTGGGTAGGAGAACTCAGGTGAGAGCAGCTCTCTCCTCGTCCAGGTGGATGGCCAGGTGGAAGGGCGGTTCTTCCTACAGGTACATACTGTCTTTGGGGGCTGATAACCTCCAGCCTCTGTGTATCCAGTTCAACATGGATCAAGAAAAGGAGCTCAGTTTTTGAGCTTTCAGAAGATTGGATCACAGCCTGGTAAAGTGAATGTCTGTGTCTGAAGCAATGGGATTGTTCGTCTGTTTATTTGGTCTTTCTAGCTGTCCCACCCCACCCCCACCCCCCAGCCAAATTTCTTCCTAATTTTATTCCTACTTTATGTATTTCAAAAAGAGTTAACTGAATATCACGGTTTCTATATTGCTTAGCATCCAAAGGAAGGGACCAATAGTCCCCTCCCTAGCTTCTGGTTCTGTGTTGTGTAGCTGAATTTCTTGAGCCCCATTCTGTGCTTTTCACCTCCTATTTGCTTGTGGATTTTACTCAGAATCCTGCAGTTAGTATTTGGTGGGGTCTTCCCATCAAGCCCAGAATCTTACCTCCTTCTCTGCTGCCAGCCTCCAAGAGAGATCTAAAGGCTCTTGTTCTGTACTGTCGTTAATTTGAATTCAGCATATGTAGCCTGTTATAAAATGCGAGACATCATCATTTGAGCAGGTCAAGCATATTCAGATGAAGACAAATGGTGCTTATTTGATTTCCTTAAAATCAGGAAATGAAAAAAGTGCTCTCTGGAGAAATCATGTTCTGCCTGACTTGGATGATAGACCAATGCATGTCCCCTAGATAAGAACAGGCTCTCGCCTTGAGGTTTTTATCTCTGAAGGACGGCCAGGACTGTCAGCTTGCTGACATGTGCATTATCCATGTCATTTTAAACAAAGTGACCTATGGAAGGGTACGCTGTGCTGTGACATGGTAATGGGCTGTTGGATGACAGTGAAAGTACACACTGCAAAGGGGGCTGTGGATTATTCTTTTGTTTAACTGACAAGTAGGAGCTTCCTTCCTCCAGCCCCTGGGAGTCTTAGCTCCTTGCAAGTACCTCAGGGAGCCGGCATGCAATGGGTGCCAGAGGTGCATGGACAGCAGCAGAGGTTCTGCGTTTGAGGTGTGCCCTCTGGCCCTGGAGCCTTCCCACATGGTAGTCTTCACGTCATTCTGTCGGCCATCATAGGCACTCAGGGAGGGACTGGCACTTCTGGCCATTCCAGGAGATCTCTTACAGGTGATGGTTGATCTCACTTTCCAAGCCAGTGGCACTTCTTCAAGGGGATGAACCTTCTTTGGGTTCCATGTCCAAATGGACATTCCTTATTTAAAAGGCAGTATGAATTCCACAAGTGCCCCCGGTCTCCAGCAGCGGTAGAAGGTGATGAGGTTGTCCAGGGTGGTGTTGCACATAGGTGTCTGGATCAGTGTTCTCAACCTTGAATGCACATCTGATCACCTAGGGGGGCCGTAAAAATCCTGGTGCCTGTGCCTTAACCCCGGGCCAGTTACCTCAGAACCTCAGGAGGTATCTAGCACCCCTTGTCCAGAGGATTACCTACCTCTGTAATTCCTAGAATATCCAGAACTGTCACACAGTGTTTCCCACACACTGACAGCATCCCAATGAGTCCCTCCCCAGCACCAGCATGCCCATGTCCTTGCTGCCCCATTTCCAGCTTGGAGTGTAGGAAGCACCACAGCACCTGAGCAGAGTCATACCAGGGGCAGGGAGTTAGGGCCCACCACTCAGAGATGGAGATGAGTTTAGGGCCATGGAGGAGAATAAAGAGATGTTTATAGCAACCACACCAGATGGGTGACACTGGCAAGGGGAGAGCCATCAGGAGTGTTCTGCGGACACACACCCTCCGGCCCTGGCCACCTTAGTCGCCTTTCCCGTGGAGCGTGGTGGCCCTGCAAGCCCTCTTCCTAATGGGAGCTACTCCACAGCCACACTCCCATCATCTCCCTGCCCTGCCACCCAGTATTCCTCCAGAGGGCTCCCAGCAGGAACAATCAAGACTGTAATTGCAGTCGTGCCTGCTTGGCTCTGTTACAGTTCAGACTGCCAGGCTTCCCCTCTTGGACTGAGATTGTCTGGTGTTTATCACCGACTTTAACACCATCCTCCCAGACTTCTGCTGCGCGCCAGAGCCTGGGCCCCTGTCAGCCTCCTCTGTGCCAGAGCCTCTTGCCTGGGCCCCCCTCCGAGCCCCAGAGCTAACCAGGGCTGCTTTCATCTGCTGCTTGGAGGATTCGCATTCAAATCTGAATTGCTAATGGTGAAAAAGATGCCACTCAGTGTCCAGGGATCCCTTCAGCAGCCTCACCAGGGATGCTGTTGGAGGCAAAAGTGAGACTTGTAGGGACCCACTGGGATTTCTCTCCGGAAGACCTGTCATTCTCTTACTCCACAGGGATCTGCAGAACTGGCGGTCTAAAATTAGGGTACTGTATTTCACACAGCTGAATTAAGATAAACTCTGCTTTGCTCTGATACGAAGCTGTAATTTATAAAATGATACCCTTACTAATTAATGTGGAAGTGACTGGGAAAGGGGCGAAAAAAGCAGAGCTTTCCATGCATGCAGGAGACACACTTGCGCGTGGAAAAGGCTCTGATGAGGCACTGAGTGAAGCACCTCTCAGTCCCCCTCCAGGCCACAAGGGTACGCTTCGCATAAGTGGCAAAGAACCCAGAGGACTTTTTGAAGGTAGGCGTCAGGTGGGAGGCTAGAGAAGGCTGTGAAGGTGCCACATGTTCAGTGTGGGATTGTTCTTACAGTTAGTGTAAAGAGAGGAGGAAGCCCTTTGCACCTTAGTCCTCCAAGTGAAACGATTATTCCAGTCTCCGATTCAGAATGAATTGGTATCATGAGAACAAAGAGGCAGCATCCATATGTCCACATATCCGGCCTATTTTCTCTTGTTTCTTCTCTTCCTCTACCACTAAGAAAATGTGCCTTACTTGAATTTGAAATTAATGTAGAGATTGAAAGTAATTCTCTCCATCCATCCAGTTCCTGTTTACTGTGTGGCCACAGGACAAAGCTGGTTGGAAGGCGTCGTACCCAGTGGTCAAGGACTTAGGCCTCGGAGTCGGATGGCTCCTGCTTGACTGCTTTGCTACGTTGTAGCAGTGGACAAGCCCCAGTGCTCTTACCTCCCAAATGGGATACCAACAGCTCCACCTGTAGTTCTGTAACCATGAAATGAAGACACTTGGCTCAGTTCCTGGTCCATAGTAAGTGCTCAGAAATGTTAGCTCTCGTGAGTTTTACTTGGGGTGAAGTAAGAGACTCACTTGGGAAATGAGAAAGACCATCCTCCTCTTCAGAAAGCTCAAGATCTGCCAGAAAAATTGCCAGAGGACGAGAAGGGTGTGTGCATGTGTGTTTTACTCAAGCCTGAAGGCTCAGCCTTCACCCCCTAGGGCACATCCTGTTACAAACTGAATGGAAGTACTGTGAAATTTGGAAGGATCCCCATACCATGATTTTTAAACCCCTTCTTCCAGATATCAGGCTTTCCTCTGGGCACAGCCAGGAGCCAAGAGTAAGCGTGCTGTCCTGCAAGGGTCAATTCAGTGGATTGTACAGCCCTGTTCCACATGCCAAACACTGTCAGTTCCTGGTGCCCCTCGCAGGAGAGTGGGTCCAAGTCAGTATCTATGGGGCCATCGCATGAGTATTTTTTGAAAAGCTTCCTAGATAACTTTGATATGCAATGCATTTTGAGAATCACTGCCTTATAGCAAGTATCAAGGATAAACATTTACTTTCCCCTTGTTCAATGCTCTTAAAATTTTGACAGCACAGAAAAAAGACTTGAAAACTACAGAGGTGTTATGTGTGTACGTGCACCCATTTTCTTATGTTTAGATACACAAATACACAGGAATGCAGTGCAATGCAATCTCTTTCCAGATACAAATCATACTCCTTTTCCTAACGTAGCCATGAACATGACCCTGATGGCACTTTCCTCTCTCTGGGTTTTAACACCCACAGAAGTTTACTTGGTTCCTATGGCTTGCTCCTGACCACCCGGGCCAGCCTGCTAGGACACTGCCAACCATACATGCAGTACTCTTGGTTCTCTACGTCAGCTCCTTTCCCCCCTCCCCCACATGCACACACTTTTTGGTGCATTCCAATTTTTTGATTCATGCTAAAATGTGTTGTGTTTGATCATTTTGTGCTCACTTGTGTGGGAGCGGGGCAGCTTCTAAGAAAAGCAGTGAGAAAATCAGCAGAGGTTTATGTTCTTAATTCCACACAAACCAAACACCTCATTTGGCTTCTGAAGGGTCAGAAACTGCTGAGATGTCAAACTGGAGACTGGGCATGTGGCTTGTGCTTAGAGTGGAAGAGTCCCATCCCTTGATTGTCCACGATTCACACTTGGTAAAGATTGTGCACCCTCAGGAACATTCCAGAAGCTCAGAAAGCCCCGCTGTTGCTTGTAGAACCCCAGTCCTCAGTTTTGAAACAGGACATGTTCTGATCAGGAGACAATGAGAGACACTGTTGCATTTTGCATCTAGAAAAAGGAATCTTCTCCCCTCTTCCAATTTCATAGCAGCAAAGCAAACAACCATTGCCCAAGGGAAGAACAGGGACCCATGTTCTTATCTCTTTATCCCCAGCACTTAGCAGAGTACCTGGCACAACTTAGGCAATCAGTAATATTCATTATTTTGCTAAATGGGCATTTCCTTTCCTGGATATCCATTTCCAAATGAGAGGGTAAGTGAAACAGTTCGGGAACTGATCCCCGAACCTGAAGTGCTTCATATCAACCTCAGGGTTTAAGTTCCTGGACTGCAGCAAAGAGGTACTCTTTTTTTCAGCTTTCTGGATTTCCTTTACAATTTTATTTTCTCATATGATACTTTTAAGCCATTTATAAATTTCCTAGCATATTTGTACAGTTTCTACGATTTTTGGCCAAGTTTCAAGAGCTTTCCATTTTGGGTGTCTGATTTCCATACTGCCAATCCACTTAGCCCCTCCAAGATTCTGTCCAGGTCAAAATGACATTTTATTGTTTTTTTCTAACATCGTCATATTTCCAACTGGTTCAATTCCATTGTATCCATCCAGAATTCCTATTCATACCATCCTTGGGTTAAATTTCTACTGCAGATTATTTTAAATCCTGACTCTCAGTAATTTCTTCTGTTTTTCATAGCATAGAGTTTTCATGCCAAACCAGAAATTTCTTCCCTGACAATGGATGTGTATGTAGTCTATCTATCCATTACTACCACACCATATACCTGAAAAAAAAGAAGTTATATAGATTTTTTCAATTAAATATAAATCAGTAAAAGAAATACTTGAGTTATTAGAAATTTGTCAGACATCTTTAGGTAAACTCTTGTTTCTTAGAATGAATGGTGAGAGGAAAGAACATGTTCTAGACGTTTTATTGTTCATTGTGGGGGGGGTTTGAAGGATACTCAGCAGACCTAGCTTCTTATTTCACACTAATGAGCTGTGGGGTCTTGGGCAAGTTATCTAGCATTGCTGAGCCTTGGTTTTGCCATCTGTAAGATTGGCAAGATCTGGATTCAATGATCTAATACTGAATATCCTGATTTTCTATGTAGCTATTTACCTAGGCCCCAACAACATGGCAGACCCAGAGGGAAATTAATAACGATTGTATTTTCTTTTGGCCAGTGTAGAAAGAAGATTATATGAGAATTGTCTCCATTCTTTCTTCTCTAATTCCTAAGAGGGAATAAACATAGTAGGTAGGTTGCAGCTCATCTACATATCAGATGTAAGGAAATTTACATATGGGCCTAATGTCTGAACAAGGTTATTATCTTTTTATTGGTCCATTCATTCAGTCATTCGTAGTAGCCACTATTTTTTTTTCAAGTATCTGCCAATGAACTAACATGGACATTGTAGCTGCCTGGCCCTGTTATGTATGTCATTGTGCCCCTGTGGATAGGGAAAAGAGAAATTAGTTTAATCTGTGTTCTTCAGTTACTCTAACTATTTAGAAAAGCTTGGGAACTAGTGAAAAGCTAGCTAGCTTACATGTTGTGTTTTAAGAACTCACTTGATTGATAATGAATTTTATTTGGCCTCTGGAAGGAATTCTTTTTGAAATTCTAGAAAATACTTGGGATTGAGTTCATGATTCTATAACTCCAGAGCAAAAGTGAGCAGCTTTCTCTTAGAATGAACCATTGACTTGGATTTTACAGCTTACCTTCAGGGAAGGTTACAAGGCCAAGGAGGAGGTAGGTGAAGGTGATGGCTTTCATCCTCATGAAATTGACCATGAACCCTGAGCTACCTAAATGGCAGGAAGGTCATAGGCAGAAGCATTTGTCCTAGTGATGCCTTTAACAACATGTTCTGTGCAAGTGGCTTTTCATTGAGTATAACCTGAATTGGGTTACTCTCTGGTTGTCAAAAGAGTCTGTCTTCTTCTGTATTCCAGTTAGAGAGTGTTCTGTCCCTACAAGAGATGTAGGAATCTCTTTTTAGTCATGCACATGTGTATTTGTGTGTATGGGTATCTCAGTTAATCCCCCTTAGCAACTTCTGGCTGGTAATACAGTTGCAGTTCATTGTTCCCTATAATTTTGTCATTCTAGGTAAAATAAAGATAATAAAATCTCTGTATTAGGCTGTATTCATAATTAGCCAAATTTTATATGTTTAAAAGTCCCAAAATTTAGTAGATGAATATATATTACTTTTCTTCTTTTTTTTTCTTTAATCAAAACTGCAGCTGGGAAGATCAAATTGCCTCCCTAAAAATGTAGATGCTGTTCATTTTTTAGGGGCTGTAAACCAATGAGATTAGTGTCAATTATAACTAACTAAGAAGAGGAAATGCCACTTCACAATGGAGAGAACATTGTATTTTTCAAAACACTTTCACAAATGTCATTTTATATGACCTGTTTAAATATTTATTGTGGGGATCTCTATGTATATTTATACACAACACTGTTGATCATCTGCAATGTGCCAAACTCAGTGACAGATCCTTTCAAGGATCTTATCTTCTCAAGTAGGTGTCCTAATTTTACAAATAAAGAAAATAGAACTGAAGATGAAGTTAAGTGATGGAGCTCAGATTTAAAATATGTCTTAAAATTCCAGGATCAGGGCTCTTTTTCCTATTACATGCTGCTTCCCTGTGCATCAGGACAAGTTGGGATGTGTCCAGAAGTACCACCTGAGAACCTTTGCTATATGTTCCTTGAGCAGTAGTTCGTGCTTAGTTTGGCCAAGTCTCTTCTAGGTCTCTTCTAACATTAGAAGAGACCTCCTTAATGCTAGAAGAGACCTAGACTGTCTTATCTATTCACTCACAACCCCACTAACTTCTAAAAATTCAAACATGGGGGTGCCTGCGTGGCTTAGTTAAGTATCTGCCTTTGGCTCAGGTTATGGTCTCAGGGTCCCAGGATTGAACCC
Source organism: Canis aureus (assembly GCF_053574225.1). Lineage (NCBI taxonomy): Eukaryota > Metazoa > Chordata > Mammalia > Carnivora > Canidae > Canis > Canis aureus. Next base: position 74,979,590 of record NC_135618.1, read on the forward strand.
CACATCTGGCTCTCTGCGCAATGGGGAGTCTGCTTCTCCCTCTGCCCCTCCCCCCCTCGTTCTCTCTCTTTCTCTCTCTCTCTGTCTCAAATAAATAAAATGCGGGGTTTTTTTTGTTGGTTTTTTGTAGTTTTTTGTTTTTGTTTTTGTTTGGATTTATTTATTCATGAGAGACACACAGAGAGAGGCAGAAGAGACATAGGCAGAGAGAGAAGTAGGCTCTTCACAGGAGCCCCCATGTGGGACTCGATCCCGGATCCCGGGATCGCACAACCTGAGCCGAAGGCAGACACTCAACCCCTGAGCCACCCAGGTATCCCTAAATAAAATGTCTAAAAAAATAAATAAAAATTTAAACGTGGCAGTTACTCAATAAATATTTAATAAATACAATTTGGGTTCACTGGCAACCCAGATGTACAAGCTCTTCTGAAACATGAGTTTGTAAATTTAACCTGGGAAGCAGTTGTCCAACTACAAGGGAAATCTACAAGGTGTATGGTTCGACGCTTCTAGATGAGTGGCAGAAACCACCTGTGGGCCACCCTGAGTAATCAGGGATGCAGGCTTTACCAACGAGCAGACTAAGCACGAACTACTGCCCAAGGAACTCAGCCTTCTTTAGGGCATATCTGTGTTTTCACCTTTAATATCTTATCAAACCATAGACTCCTGGCAAGTACCCCACACCTACCATGTGCTCAGCACTTACTAGGTGCCCTCTAAATATGAGCGTTCTACCTGAGGTTGCTCTGTTGATTATCGAAGTCCCAGAAAGGGGGAAGGGGACTTGTCACAGTTCCCCAGGCAGTGTGGGGAAGCAAGGGCCTGGAACAAAGGCTCATTTCTGAGCTTTTGGTCCAGAGCCTCTTGCATCTCCTATGCTCTCTCCAGGCTTTTCCTCACATGATCAGCACAGAGGAAAAGGGACCATGAGATCAACACGGCTCCTGAGCCGCACCCTGTGAGGCAGTTTCACTCTGTGTTGTCATCTGTCTTCTAAAGAACCCCTTGTCCATCCCCTGACACTGACTCCCAACTTTGCAGAGGGTCTTGGGGTTCATCAAGGCCATGGATCTCTCCTTTTCCAGCAGCAAGTGCTGTGTGGGGTGTTCTTGCCACCTGAATGGTAGTAAATATCTGAAGCAGTCATGTCCGTGTTAAAGATTATGTATTTGCCACTAAGGGGAGAATATAGTGTTTATCGGCTGGAGTGCGTGCCGGCTGAGCTGATTATGGCACAGCTCTCTGTCAGCCAATGATTTGTCCTGTCCTTTATCATCTGTGTCACTCAGCAGTGTGCTGGTGAAGGGAACGGATTGCCCCCTTCCCTTTTTTTGTACCCATTTCGTGTAGAAAATTTGTATTTACTTTGGGAGTGTAATTTGTTCCTCATGGATAATGTGACCCTGAGCGGAGCTGGATCATGGGTTAGTTGAAGTGATATTTTCCGCTAATGGTAGTCGTACATCATTGCTGTCAGCTCGGGTTAGGAGGCAAGCACATTACAGCTCCATTTTACCTCTGCAGGCATCTGGGATTATTTGCCATAACCGAGTATGACATGACCGCACTACAGAGTGCATTAAAATTTTACTGGCTTCTCAGGCAAGTTCCCTGGCTCCAGTGTGTGCTTCAGGCAGGCGTCTGATGGGGAGCCCAAGGGCCCTGACTTCCTGCACAGAGGTGCTACAGGGGGGTGGCCACAGCAGGGGCTGTTCTCTTGCTCTGAGAAAGAAGCCCAGGAAAGAATTTATGGGGAGCCAGCCTGCAGGTGTGTGTGTATGTGTGTGTGTATGTGTGTGTGAGTGTGTGTGCCTGGACATCCCAGACTGGTGGGTGACTGGCTGCCTTGTGCACTTAACAGTGCTCTCTCTCCTTGATGCTCAACCCTCAGAGGTGGATGGGGGCAGTAGCTCCTCCTCCAAGGAGAGCCAGGGTAAGCCCCAGTCCCTGCCAGGCCCTGGGCTGATTTTAGCGTTCTTGTCTGTGGTCAGATAAAGGAAGGGAAGCATGGGTCCTCTGTGGCAGAAACAATGTCCATCCTGCAGTGGGACTGAGCCTGATAGTCTCAAAAACCCACCTAGAAATGTTTGCCAAGATGTCTTACATAGGCTCCCTTACAAGCGTCACAAAAACCTGATGAAGTATGGGCATGATTATCCAGTCTTACTTACAGAGTGAGAGGTTCAAGAATGTTAAGTCACTTACCTAATGTCTTCATGGTGGCAGAGATAGGATTCCTAACCTCTTATCCAGATCTCCCTGACTGCACGTCCGGTAGTGTTCTGTGCCACACAGAGACAATTAACAAGTAGTATTTAAATAGTGTTTATATGTGCTTTACATATCTTGACTCGCTTAACCCACACTGTAATGCTAACAGGTAGGTGCTAATAATATCGCCAGTTTACAGAAGAAGAAACTGAGTTACAAAGAGCTCAGCACCCAGAGCCCTACACAGGCTGGTGGCAGAGCTGGGTTTTCTTGGCTTCTAAGGCAGCGCTCTTAGCCGCTAAGCTGGGCTCCCCCCTCATTGCCATGTTGCAATTAGCCTGAGGGCTGATAGGAAAAGGCCATGGAGAATAGAAATAAAACGTGTTAGAAATAAAAGGAAATGTTCAAAGAGTATTTTATCACTTTCAATTGTAATTCTAACATCCAACAAAATGTTGCTCAAAAAAAGATGCTCTGTGATGAGCTTTAATTAAGTAATAAGTCCCATTTGCAGGTAGAACATTACTTGCATATAAATGGTGCTTCTAAGGTGCTTGAAAGGCATTGACTTTGTTAGATTGAGTAAGCAGCCACTCTCGCAAAACGTTTCATTTTTTCATATTACTTAGCGTCCCTTTTCTTATTCTTATTGGAAAGGCTATAATAAACATCTATTGAAACATGTTTCTTAAAAGGACAATTTAAGATTGCTTTCTAATAACACAGGTTAGGGCCTATTTTGTCAGAGTGAAATCATCACAAATTCCTTATGATGGATCCTGAGTGCCGGGCCCTTGAATGATCACATGTACCTACAACATGGACATTACCTTTTGTTCTGCTACAGAAGGACCTCTCTCCACCTCTCTAGCCTCATCATCTCTTTCTCTTCCAAGTTTGGGAAGATATCTATCCCTCCTGGACGAAATGGTCTAGCTGGCTTCCCCTTAGCTTTGTATGTTGGCAGTGTCATAAATTCAAGGATGTATTCAATAAGCCACACATGAAATGAATTATCCCTGTACCCTCAGGGCAGTGGTGTAAATGCTGCATCAGAAGAGCCCTAGATCACCACGGCTTTTCTCATTGAGAAATATGAAATTAAGGTAGTACACAAGGGATTATGCTCCCTGGCCTATTTCTCCTCTTTGAGCTCCCAAGAACACACATTGATCTTCCCCATGAGATTGCAATCTCCAGGGAACCGACCTGATTTTTTTCCTCTGGCCTTAGATCCAATTATTCAACTAGTAAAGGACAAAAACAAAAATATTGATCTGGTCATTGAAAAGTAATTATCCCTCTCAGATAGTCTATTTAGAATGCAGCAATAATTTTAAATAATGTATTCCCTGGAGACAGCATGACAACATATGTGGATCGTTTATTTGACTTAAGTAGAGTCACACTTAACACTCTCACCCCTACCTGAACTTACAGTGATGTACAGGTAGGCCCACTTTAAGAAGAGTAGACATTGAAAAAAAAATTGGCATTTACCAATAAATCAATTATAGAGCAATTATTCATTGTACAAAGGGATCCATCAACCTTTTATAGCTAGATAAAATTTGTGATCTCTACATCCTTAAATACATACTAAGAACAGAACTCCTCCAAGAGTTCTTATGAAGTTTTTGGGTCATTTTAAAGCTCTTAAAGTTTTAACAGCTTTGGCTATATTTATGTTTAGCAGGGTTTTATTTTGTTTGGTTTAAGATTCTTTTTTGTTTCAAATAACAAAATTAAATTCAAACTAACAAATAAGGAAATATATATGCTTTTGGAATTCAAGCAAGCATTGCAATAACTAAACCATCAGAATGGCAGAGATACAACTCTACTCAGAAGCACAGACCAGAATATTAAGTGGCCCCTGTGTTTTGTCTCTACTTTGTGCCTGTCTCCTTTATTTTGATTGTTTCTGAGACTTGGTTTCTCCTGTTAGTCGAAATCATGAGCATTATACCTTTCAACCCTCCTGAGCATTATACCTTTCAACCTCAGCCAGTGGAAGAGACACTGCTTAGCCTTTTCCATTGTAGTTACTAAAACCTAAGGAAAGGACTCTGATCGGCTCAGCCTGCGTTATGTTTTAGGTTCCATTCTTCAGAAAGGCCTGTGGAAAGGCTGGGCCATGTTGTTCATAAGTGCTATTCTGGAGGTAAACTGTATGGTGTCGGAGTGGGCTGAGGGCCTAGAAAGGTGAGAGTTGAGCAGACATGTCCACAAAATATAACCTCACCTTCCTGACATGTGGATCAGGCAGTCAAAGGTGCTTCTCACCAGCTATTCCAGCTGCTTTGATCATCCAAAGCTAGCACTTTAAAGTGATCACAGGGTCTCAAAGGTGAACGCATATATATAATAATTATAACTATTAAATAGTTGCCTAAATATTTATAGAATCACCTTAAATGTACTCACAGATTTGTTCTCTCTTGCTTAAATTAAGCTATTAAAAGTTACAGAAGGGCACAGGATTTTACAGTGAGGGAGCGTTTGTTCATATGTACGTGTATTCAGAGTAGTCCAGAATTTATTATTACTTTTAATATAGGGGATGATGTGTTCATCCCCAAGTATAAAACAATCACCTTGGGGGTGCCTGAGTGGCTCAGTCAGTTGAGCATCTGACTCTTGATTTCAGCTCAGGTCATGACCTCAGGGTCATGAGATCGAGCCCCGCATTGGGTTCCATGCTAGGTGTGGAACCTGCTTAAGATTCTCTCTCGCCCCTCTCCCACCTCCCCTAATAAAGATTTTTAAAAAGACCATTCATTACCTTGAGAGAAAGAAGGATCCAGGTCACTAGGTCCACTCCTTGTCTAGGGTACCACATGGAACTTACCTGTCCAAAGGAACCGTGGTCATCTTAGAGTACCTCATTTGCATCCAGTGCAGTGGTTCTTAAATTGTCATGGGCAGCATTGCTGGGATGGTTTACTGAGACTGGAAGTTAATAAGCTCAGTCACAGCCACTTTCACTCTTGGTTTATTCCACAACCTTAGCCCTCATTGTATGCTGAGGCAAGCACCATCCTGGGAACTAGGGATGGAGAGTTGACAAAGATAGAACAAGTCTTCTGAGAGAAAAGTTCTCTTTGAAAAGAAAGCTAAGGTGCCTTGATGAATTATAAGATCCGCCATAATGTATGCTGAAGAATAGCATGGTGTTGGACTGCAGACAACCAGAGCATACTGTCTAGGAGAATAGGCATTGGAGTTAGATCTTACTTGAAACACATGGATGAGGAGGACTGCTAGGGAGGAAAGATGGTGAAGATCACAGGCCAACGGGATGTTGTTTGCAAAAAAGCAAAGAGCTGTGAAAGGCTCAGCATATGGAGAGAAACATGAGTCTTTCTGTTTATATGGATCAAGATTCATGGTTGAGGGAGGATGGATGTGACTGTAAACATGTGCTGATATAAATAAGTCATAGCATACAGATAGGCCATGATGGCAAGCTAAGTGTGATCCAGTGTGATCCAGACAGCACACTGAGTGCTTTCTGTAGGGGAAAGACACATCAGATTTGACTTTCTGGAAGAGATTTCTGGCAGAGAATTCAACTTTGGCCAGATTAACAAGGAAAAAGTTATCCTAATAGTTGAGGTCATAAGGATCTCAACTAAAATAATGGGAAAGGCAGGAGTTAGATTTGGAGACCTTTCTGAAGTGGAATTACCATGATGATTTAATGACCAGTGGCATGTGAGGTTTAGAGAGGAGTCGTGGAGGATTCGTTTCAAGGACATCTGACAGGGAGAGGGGGTGGGTATAGGTGCTGCCATCAGTTGGATACTAAGAGTAAGGGACACAGGAAATGTGAGTTCATGGAGGGGCCTCTAGGACTCAGTGCTGGGTGAAGTCAGAAGACTGTCCCCACTAATAAAGCAGGGCCTATCCAAACTGTAGGTCACTGTCTGGGAGACCCAGAGCCAGTGGAGTCATGGAGACAGTTGGAGCTGTGGGCATGAATGGGAGCCCAGACAGAATGCTGCAATTTTGTCTGTGTCTAATTCAGGAATAAATATAACCATTAAGAACAATATAGCCATACATTAATCATAGCACCTGATGCTTGAGTAGCTTTTTTTAAAATGATACTCAGGATGCTTCCTTTATTTTTAGTGGTGGCAAAAAATAACACAATGTACTGTCTTGACCACTTTTAAGTGCATGCCTTGATAGTGTTACATGCATTCAAGTTGTTGTGTAGCCTTTTTATACTAAATGTGTGAAAGCGCCATACATTGAGTTCATTTGAACATCAAAACAAACACCCTATATAAAGGAATATTTAATCTTCATTTTATAAGGGAGGATCTTGAAGCAGAGAATGAGCTGAGGCCAAGGGTAAGTGCTTTTGTGCTAACTCTGCCACACCTCTGGTCAGGATACAGGTAAACCACGCCATCCTTGGTGACACTATTTTAGCATCTAACTTCCAGTGAACCCAGCAGTCACTCACTTAAATCTGAAGGTCTGAGAGCTTTCTTTAAGAAAAACAGAGCAGAATCAGCCAGGGAGCTACTTCTGAGCTACTGGTCTGTGGCCCAGTGGGAGCTGGTTCACCTTCCTTGAACATGCAGGACTCAGGGCCCTACAGACCAATGGGGTTCGCAGCTGTCTCAGCGTGGGCAGCCCCCCAGGGCCTGGTGGCTGTGGCCTGTCAGAACTGGTCAGAACTGGAAGGGCCCTTGGAGACGAGAGGCCATAAACAAGAGCAGAGGAAGAAAGCAGGGATGCTGGAACATCAGCCATCTGCTGTGGGCTGCTTTAAGGTTTTAGGCTGCTGGCAGGAAGTGTGGTAGAGGGCTGCTTTTGTTGGCTCAAAAATAAGACAAGGAAGAAGATTTCAAGCAGAACCATCTTCTTCTCGTCACAGTCATCTCCCTCAGAAACCTGAAAGGGTACAGCATAGAGAGAAGAGAGCTAGGTTTCTCACCATTCTCCTCATTCCTCTACTTGAAAGTGAAATGGTCTGCCTCTAAAAGCTCAACCACACTCAACACCTGCTGGGAACCTGCTCCTCTAACATCTCCTCTAAGTGTGCTAAAAGTTGCTCTGCAAAGACGAAGCTGGCCCAGGGAGCAAAGCAAGGGGTGGGCTCTGAACTCAGGACTGCAGGCATAACACACTGAGCCACCTTGACTTTCAAGACCAGCTTTCAAATAGGCAAGTCCCTGCTTGTCTGGCAGATACTCAGACCCTCTGAGGGCCCACCTGAGGAGCATTTACCACCATACCTAATATCCAGCCTAAGATAATCCTTTAAGAAAGCGTGTGGTGTTTAGAGGGGTTTTTGTTGTTGCCTTTTCTTTTTTTTTACTTTTTTATTTTGAAATAATTTTAGACTTACACAAAATAACACAGGAAGCTCCCAAATAACCTTCACCTGGCTTTCCCTGATGTTGTATCTTCTAAAACCATACTACAGATATCTAAACCAAGAAGTTGGGACGCCTGAGTGGCTCAGCAGTTAAGTGTCTGCCTTCAGCTCAGGGCGTGATCCCCAGGTCCCGGGATCGAGTCCTGTGTCGGGCTCCCTGCATGGAGCCTGCTTCTCCCTCTGCCTGTGTCTCTGTCTCTCTGTCTCTCTCTGTGTCTCTCATGAATAAATAAATAAAATCTTTAAAAAGAAATAAACCAGGAAGTTAAGCTTCATATCCTACTGTTAGCTGAATCTACAGACCTTCTTCAGAGGTTACCTGTTTCCCCAATAATGTCCTTAAGTCAAGAATCCAAGGAGGTAATTTTGTGGACTCTCTGTCCTTCAATTTTGTTTGTCTGATGTTTTCTTCTTATTTGATTGAGGTTATACCATTTTTGCAGGAATACCATGGAAGTGATGGGCCCTTCTCAGTGCATCCCATCAGGGGGCAGGTGGGCTCTTCCTGCCCATGATGGCAGCTTGGATCACTCAGTTCAGGTGGTTTCTACCAGGTTTCATGCTGTAAACGTGCTGTTTTTTCTTTTCAAAGTAATAAGGATCTTTGAAACTACACAAATATCTGTTTCACATCATATTTTTATCCGCTAATTGTAGTGCTCATCGATGGTTTTTGCCAGAGTAAAACAGACTGCGGTCTTTGCCTCATGGCAAGACATGTGCTTTTAAACTGGCCAAGGCATTCTGTATCTGGTTGAGCAATGCATGGTAGCCAGACTCTGGAAGAAAGTACCTGAACTGTGCAGTCTGACAGGCCAAGCCACAGCTCCCTGAGGTTGGGTCATAAGGTGCTCTGTGGTTGTCAGACACTAAGTAAGCTTAGTAAGCTTTGGGTGTAGGGAGATGCCTAGAAAGGGAAGGTAATGAGACCACATTCCAGCTGTATCCAGATAGTGTTGTGTGACTGTGACCATGACTTTGGGCTGTATACCTCATGCCTCTGAGCTGCTGCCATTCTGTTTTTTTATACTGGATCCAGAATATCTAGAATGATAGGGCCCACAGTAAATACTCAGTAAAGTTTAGATTTCAGTCCCCTCCACCTGGTTACCCCTGTGGGTGCCCTACCACTGCTTCCTACCCTTCACCACCCCCTAAATCCTAATACACATAAGCTGATCAATTGATTACAACCAAATCAGCTTTCCAGAGGCAGACTTCTTGGGAAATAGGACCCAAAGTAGATATGTCTTAAAGAGATAAAGGAAGATCAAAGAAATGAAAGCATGGCCATGTCACTGGTCAGTGAAATCTGAGAACAAGGCCCTGTGGAGAGAGAATCAGCAAGAATCACTGAGCTCTGAAGGAACAGGAGACACCCACCAGAGTATGGTGATGATGGCAACAAGGCTTTGTCATTTCTAAGTAGATTTCACCCAAGTTCTCTCTCTACCTAAGCCCTGGTTTTCCTTCTGAAGAGACTTTTCAATTAATTTCTGTTGAATTTACTCCTATTGTGTAGTGTGAGATTTTTTTTTTAAAGTCCCTTTCCCAGCTTCCTGGGTCCCATTCTCCCTCCTCCCATGCTCTCTGTCTGGGACTCCCAACCATAGGAGATGTTCTTGACACTGTTGCTGAAACAGAGCCTCAAGTGTGATACATACTGCAGAGGCAGCTTCCACTGGTCCTACCAAGTACTCACAGGATGTCCTGGGTCCTTTAGGACAGAGGGTACTGAGGACCCTGCCTGCTGGGGTGACTGCTGTCCAGTGAATGCTGCACCCATCCACCACCTAGGAAACAAAGCTGGGTGTTTTAATGGTAGATGTACTCTCTAAAGATGGCAGCACCAAACTGGGGGAGGGTGGTGTCTGAGAGAATTCCCAGCATTTGTGGAGATCCCCAGAAAAGCTCTTTCTAGGAAATACCTGTTATGGTCAGAAATGGAACAGGACCTCTATTGGTCTTAAGTTTTACTTTCTGAGTGTGACAGACACAGGAACTTAGGATATGGTCGGCTGCAGTAACAGAGTGGCTGGCAGTGGCCTGAGCACTGTGTTGGTTTCCCGTGGCTGCCGTAACACATTACCATGAACTCGGTAGCTTTAAAACAACAGAAATTTATCATCTCATGGATCTGCTGGCTAAAAGTTTAGTATCACATCCCCTGGGCTATACTCTCTCTCCAGTCCATCCCTTGTCTCTTCTGGCTTCTGGTGGCTACTGCCATTTCTCTGCTTGTGGCCACATCACTCCAGACTTTGCCTCTGTCTTCACATAGCTTTCTCCTCTTTTGTGTTTCTGGTTTCCCTCTGCCTCTCTCTTTTAAGGATACTTGTGATAGCATTCTGAGATAACCTCCTCATTGCAAAATCTTTAATTAAGTTACATCAGCAAAGACCCTTTTTACTTGTAAAGTAAGTCTAGAGCCCTTTGTAGAACATATAGAAGGCAAAAGAGGTAGATGGTCAAGGGCCTTTTATCTCGCTTGGGCTGGAACAGTCCATTCCTAGGTGCATAGGAAAGGAGAAAAGCAAAGAAGGCCTAGATTGCCTTGATCAATCAAGATTGTCCCTGGGAACTGGCATTATGCTGTTTTAGAGTTCTGTTTAGCAATAAAGAAATGGAGGGAGTGGCATCTGAGGAGGCAAAAAGCAGTGCCTGCCACAGAGGATGTAGATGTCCAGACCTTCTGATGTGGACAGATGGCAAAAACGTGTGGATGAGTGTCCTCACTTGCCTTGTGAAGGTGACCCTGTTTTAACTGGTCTGTTTAAACCTTCCCCCTTCAGTCACTCCTATAGTCTCTGGGGTCCAGGCTTAAGGCTTGGTCTTAGACTCAGGAGACCTAGAATCAGGAACCTGGGGTGACTTACCTCACCGTGGAACCTCCTAGAACCTCAGTAAGGATTCTCACCACTCAAGAAAATGGTGATGAGATGCATTACAGTCCACAGGAGCTGCTGAAATAGCTGTGACCGTGGTTGTGTTAAATGGACCCCGCCTGCCCACCCCAGATACCTCACAGCTCAGACCAGGTTTCAGGAGTTCTGTCCTCTTGCTCATCCTTCCCTTCTCCATCAGCCGTATTCTGCACACAGACTCTCATACACTGTCTACTCCTTTATGACTATCCTTTGTTTATTTTCATTTCTGAGTTCTGGCTAGGAATATGCGTTTGGTGCTGATGTTGGTGCTGCTCTGGTTACATTCCTGCGAGTAATTTCAGTAGTGAGTGAAGAGTATTGGGTTAATCCAGGGCAATAGTAAAGACTCCTGTCATATTCTGAACTCTAGGGAGTAGAGAAGAAGCTCCTAAAATCGCAGCTTTATTTCCACTCATGCCTGTGGTTAGGCCCAGGCCACCCCATTCCTTGTGGCTTTGATCGTGAATATGGCAGGTGGCAATGGCGAGAACTAAGTAGGAAGAATGAAGATGTTCATAGCATCTGTGCCTCACCCTAGCCCATTCATCTGATCAGATTGTTTGCAAGCCGAGGGTGGCAGCCTGCAGAGCAGAGGAAGAGAAGTAATACCTGGCCAGGTGTCTAGATAGGAGTGTGGGACTTCCCAGCAGGCGAGTGTGGAGGGAGGCTCCCCACCTGCCTGCACACCACAGTCACCCAGGGTGCTGGGTGCAGAGAGATGCTTCACACAAGCCTGGGGACTCTGGTGGAGAAGTTTCCAGGTGGGAAGTTTCCAGGTGGAGTGTAGGAATCTCAATTTCCAATACTACCCCTAAAGCTTCTAATAATGCATGGCCTATATAGTAGAGACACAGTTTATAACAAAGAACCATGAGCTCAGGAGGTCAGGAAAACCTGGTTTTTGTGACAGCTGAGCCACTTTCTAGCTGTGTAGCTTTGTCAGTCACCTTATCCCCTTTTAACTTCAGTGTCCTTAGATTTAAAGCCAACACAATGCTAATCCCTGCCTTGCAGGGTCGTTAAGAATGTTGGGGGTGAGATAAGCCATGCACACACGTTTGCATGCATGCACACGCAGATGCTGTAACAACAGGCTAGTTTCCTTCCTCTCCCAGCACAGAAAGCCAGCAGTCAGACTGGCTCACCTGCTTCAGCTTTGATGCCTCTAGCCCCTCACAACCAATTCCATACCCAGAGCCCATGGCCAAATTGTTGTGTTTTAATCAACAGCCACCCCTCAAAGCTTTTCCTCTGATTTTGGTTAAAGAGAACTCTTGGTTAAAGAGAGTTTCCTTCTGATCTTGACACATCATTATAAATTCTTGTCCTCACTGTGATATCATCTATCCAAGTGAACATATTTGCTCTTAGTGTGAATGTCATGTGTAATTTGGGAGAAATCCTATCGTCGTTTAGCATTAATTCATGCCCAGTAACTGTAAAGCATTCTGTGATACGAGCATCAGCCACATTTCCAAAGCACTTAGAATGTGAGAACTCTGAGGAGACAGGGACTACTAGCAGTGCCTAAATGTGACAGGAGTGGGCAGCAGGACAACCCCCCCCCCATCCCCAACCCACAGGCATTCAGCACACACAGCCGGAGACACGCACAGAGCCTGCCAGCCCTGCCAAGCTCCCAGCATCACTTTCCCAGGCTCTCCCACCACCCTTCGGTGACCTCTCCTCCCAGTAGCAGCTGCCCTGTATGTTGATTTTAACCTGGTTTCACCTGGCTGCACGTTTCAGCTGGCGGGCCCTGGAGTGTGAAGTGTGATTTGCTGAGGGCCCTGCAGCCTGGTGCCCTTGTAGTATCCCCAACAGCCTGCCATTGGGACCGAGGCTGCCAGAGAAGCCTTAAGGTGGAGTCCAGGAGGTCATCTGTGTACCCCACCCCATCCACGGCAGCTATTAAGTTGGTCTGTTTATTAATGTCCCTAGTTTTCTTACGTGCCTCCTTCAGAAAGGACTGAGAGAGAGAAAGAGAGAGAGAGAATGTGTGTGTGTGTGTGTGTGTGTGTGTGTGTGTGTGTGTGTGTGTTTGCGCACACGCACACACCAACAGCTGGGGTGAGGGGCGAGCAGTGCAGCTTCAGGGGCACGGTGACAGCCAGCCTTTCCCTTTATTCCAGGCAGCACAGCTCTAGGCCAGTCTCAGCCTGCCAGCTGTGTGACCTGGGCCTCAGTGTTCTCATCAGTAGAAGGGGGTCATCTCACCACCTAACTGGATCCTTTTATTAAGTGCCAGTAAGTGCAGTGTGCCATGTGTGGTGCTTAGTAGCTACTGTCTTAATGACAATGTCAGAAGATCATGGATAACTGTCATTTCTCACGTTTCTCTGTGTTTATACCTCAACTATGTGTTCTCTCCATGGGAGGGGGAGGCAGGAGCAACCTTTCAGGCCAGAGGAGGGGCCTTTCCCAGTGTGCCGGGGAGCCCAGTCACAAAACCATGCAGAAGCAGTTTTAACTTCTTTTATCCACAATCCTAGTACAAGTAAAATGCAGTGCACAGACAACTGCTTTTCCTGGGGGGAAAAGATATTTTGGCATCTAGATTCTTCTGCTGTGTGCGACCCGTCATGGTAGGGGAACACACCGGGCTGTCTAATAAGGATGTGTCACAGAGATGTAGAAGCATGATTTTAAAAGACTCAGATTACAGTTAAATATGCTTAACTCAGATTTTACTGAACGCAATTTAATCTTTCTCTGATGATTAAAAGGCCCTTCAGAATCTTCATGGCTGTTATGTCGAACAGTGCTTTTGTTACTTACGTCCTCGGGTAGAGAAACGGTGGTGAGCAGAGAGCTTTGCTAGAACACCCTCTGGACGTGCCTTGTCCGTCTCTTGGTTTCCAAGGGCTCTTAGGCCGCACTCCTCATGTTCCCAAGAGAGTTAGAGGAGCCTACGAAAGGCCGAGCCCAAAGCCTGCCAACAGCCAGGTTCCCGCCCCAAGGGTTGCTGCTTTGCTCACACGAGCCCTTGAGCCCAGTGCTCGCCAGGCTGCCTGGGGGTGCCGGGGCCGGACGGCTGGGGCTGCGGCACCACCCGGTGTGGCCTGCGGCGACACTCCAGTTCACAGTGACATAATTTCCTCTGCCTTGTATAATTTAACCTGCCCACACCACTAAACTTCTATATTACACATTTCTGTCAGGATGTCAGAGGAAATGATGAGCCTCCTTGAAACAGCAACCTCTGTTACGTGCTGAGAACATCGTGCCCGGGCTCCCCAGCCCCCGCACCTGCTGCCGCATTTTCGCGATGTTTAGCGCGGTCTCTCAAGTATAAAGAATCCCCTGCTTCATGACCCCAGCCTCTTGTTAGCTGATAGATGAAATCTTTTCTTAAGCTGACTCCCTTGTCTATTATGTTTTCAAAATTCAAGGTTTCGCTTCACATTCTTGGATGGCTGCCAAGTGGCCGGGCTTTGTGAGTTCGGTGACTCGCTCCTCTCTTATGCTCCTTAAACAGGAAGTCACTGTGTTTTAAGGTGAAGGAAGGGGAGGTACCTTCCACCTCCCTTCCCGGACTTTGTTGATGCTTCCAGACAGCCGATGGGAATTCATTCCTTGGCCCCCTTTTGGAAATTTCTCCTCAGGGACCGTACCTCAGGAATAAACCCCATCGTGAGTAAGCCATTGCCTTGCTCTGTGGGTACCGGACTTTCTTGCCAGACTGCGTCACTCAGAAGTTGTGGTGCAGCTTCTTGACACTGAGGCTTCTTTACCTGACTCCAGAGTAGACTGCTGAGGGTAAATAGCCCAGAGTTGCTCATCTCTGCGCAGGAGACTTTAGAGATCTTGGGGTGGCTGTCGTGATGCCTGTGAGAAGCAGCCCAGGAAGATGTGGCTGCCTGTTCCTCTCTACAGCTACCCCCAACATGGGCTCATCAGAAACCGCCGAAATGTGGGCAGCTAACCGTCCACATAGCCGTATGACAGCTCGTGGCCCTCATTAGCTGAGATGTGTGTGTGGTCTTTCCTGAGGAGCGGGAGCTAAGATTGGCTTCACATTTAAACCTAAATGTGAGGAAGGACAGATGTCATATTCCTTCCCTTATCTGTAAACTTGTATTGCAAAATCCCACATATTTCTTTGTGATAATTAATCAGTCATGGGCTCATTCTCCCCTTTCCTCATTAGATCCTGAGGGAAGTCTTGTCCCTTCTTGAGCATCAGCAGTGAGGCATTGATGTCTGCTGACCATTCGAGAAATGGAGGCACAGTGTAGCTCTTCTTGGTTGGGAAGGTTCTAGGACAGGCATCCAGGAGAAACGGAGGGTGTTTGGTTTCCAGTGGGGGTAATTTCAACTGTGGGTATAAACCAAATGTGTTCTCTGCAAAGTTCCCAGCTGATTCATGGACTTGCATAGACTTAGAGTCGAGTCCGAGTCATCAGAACAGTACTTAACTGTAGGAGTCCAGGTTCAAACCCAGCTCTGACCCTCAGAACTCCAGGTTGGCTGTGTCCAGAGAAGGCATTCTTTCTCAGCTCCTTTTGGGACCATCCCACAGTGTAACCCAAATCTAAACTGAAAAAACACTGTTTTGCACAGTCCAGAGCCCAGGCACCTGGGCTTCATTACCTGCAAAACTGAGATAATAAACGCAGTGGCCTAGGCTCCTTGCAGTGCAGAGGTGATAGGCTTGGGAGCCTCTTCTGGGTTTGTGGTGGATGAGCCACACTGTGGGTGCAGCAAGACTCCTGCATAAGTCGAGGTCAGCAGACCCGTACTGAGTGGCTGGGGAGTCTCTTTGGGTTCATGGCAACATGACCATGAGTCTAGTCTCTGTGACAGGAGAATAGAAGTGAAGGAAGGGCAGGGGACCTGACACTTAACAAGCATGGCTCACAGACCAGGCCCTTACTAAGCATCAGTTTGTTAAACCCTTACTATAGTCACAGGAGCTACCCAGGAGGGAACTGCCCCCCTGTCTAGTGAGGTCCAGACCCAGGATTAGAAGTAGGGCTACCCAGCTCCGAAACTGGCCCACACTTTCTTGTGTTGTTAGATCTTCTCTGAAATTCCTCAGAGGTCTGTATGCAGTGCTGCAGGAGAACCACAGGGGCCCTGGTGGAAACGCTGGCAGGGTAACTCTTTCTAGATGGGTCACCTGGGTGGCTCAGCGGTTGAGCATCTGCCCAGGGCGTGATCCCAGGGCCCTGGGATCGAGTCCCGCATCGGGCTCCC
Organism: Canis aureus; assembly: GCF_053574225.1. NCBI lineage: Eukaryota > Metazoa > Chordata > Mammalia > Carnivora > Canidae > Canis > Canis aureus. The sequence goes on from NC_135618.1 coordinate 74,995,331, forward strand.
TGCTGGGAGCCTGCTTCTCCCTCTGCCTTTGTGTGTGTGTGTCTCTCATGAATAAATAAATAATATTTTTCTTTAAAAAAAGAACTCTATCCAGAGAGATCGCCAGAAGAAGAAACACCGCCTTGGCTTCTGAAGCAGTCAGAATCCTGTGAGCCCAGGTTTAGTGCATTTCAGTTGCCTCTGTCTCCATTGCCTTGTCCTCAGTGTGGCTCAAAGTGGGCCACAGTGCTTCAGGGAGAGTGGGCTTGTGAAAATGCCAGCACAGTGCCCAGTTGGTACCCGGTCTGTGCTGCAAAGGCATGAACTCCTAGAATGATCCAGGGTGCCCAGTACCAATGGGAAGCTGCTACACCTGGCAGGTGGCGAGCTCTGGCTTCAGGAAGGGAGGCACAGAAGTGGTGGCCTGTTAAGTCTAGGAAGGCGTTTTTGCATCAGATATAAATGGCCTTGAAAACCCACCTGGTCAGTTCAGAGTTCGAGTTTGGTTTGGTTTTGTGAGGAAACAAGATGATGAGATTCTCTTTAGGGAAGATGATAGTAGCAATCATGAGGGTTGGAAAAGCTGCCCACAACACTTTGTGTAGCTTAAGCACATAAAGAGGGAAGTCTTGTTTTCACATGGCAAGGCAGCCATCACAGCTCATCAGTCCCTGGCACAACACCTCAAAATACAGCCACCGGGAGCCCTGGGATTCTGGCAGACATCTTGCCTCTGGAATATATTTGTACTTCCCCTCTCTCTTAATCTTTCGACCATCCCTTTGAGATCAGGAGGACGCAGGCATTTTTCTCAATTACATACTGCTGTGAACTTGGCTAAGTTATCCCAGGTTGGTAGTGGGCTCAGCACCACTGATGAGCCTCTGCATCTCTGCTTCCCCACCCCAGGCTTCACACCACTTCCCCTCACCAGCACATGCTAGTGGAGGCCATGCTTCGTACTTTCCCTGGCACTGTGGTGCTCATGATAATGTTGATAATACTAATAACGAGCATAGTAACAGCTAATACTTCACAGAGCATTTCCTTCCTATGTGCCAGCAACTTGCTGCTGGTTTGGCACTGTTTTGTGTAAATATTATCTCTTCTTGACATCTGAGAAAATAAAAATGTAATGTAATAACTTTTCCAAGGATACATAGCAAAGATGTGATTGGATGAAGTCACACCCTTCCTGGGTCTCAGGTAAGGAGTTTGCCAGCTGAGGCATTGTGTGTAATCTCACATGGTCCTCCCCAGAACCCTGGCGGCCAGTGGAGGTGGGCACAGGTTGTCAGGGGCCTGACCCTGCTTCAATCAGAGTGGCTTCATTTTTTCATAGATTGGCCTTTCTCAAAAGAGTTTATTTAGAGAAAGCGTCTACAAATCGTATTTTTTAAAGCAGTTAAAAAGAAGTTGGATTGTTAGATAAAAAAACAGGCTGGCTAGATAGGTCAGGTGCAAGTAGAGTATAATGTAATGATAGGCTATTGGTGTTGGGCATATGTGTTCGCTATATAGTTCCTTCCACTCTTCTGCATTTGAAAATTTTCATAGTAAAATGTTGGAGGAGGAACTGAGTAGATAATTTCTAAAGGTTCTTCCAGATTTTTAGAAAACACAATTTCTTTTTTTTTTTACATTTGTTCGTATTTAAATTCAATTTACCAACATATAGTATAACATCCAGTGCTCATCCCATCAAGTGCCCTCCTCAGTGCCCGTCACCCAGTTACCCCAGCCCCCTTCCCACCTCCCCTTCCACAACCCTTTGTTTGTTTCCCAGAGTTAGGAGTCTCTCATGGCTTGTCTCCCTCTCTAATTTTTCCCACTCAGTTCCCCGCCCTTTCCCCTATAATCCCTTTCACTATTTCTTATATTCCACATATGAGTGAGACCATATGATGATTGCCCTTCTCCGACTGACTTATTTCACTCAGAATAAAGAACAATTTCTTATGCTTGTCTCTGTGTGCCATTGTTGTCCATATACAACCACAATATATAGGCCTTCTAGTCCCTGTTGGATTGTGCCTTGCCATTAAAAAAAAAAAAAAATCTGCTAAGGAAAAGAGAATTGGTCATCATTTTCTTCCTGACCTACCTACTCCCAAATTTGGAATTCACAAGTTGGTTTAGTATCAGACACCCCCACTGGAGAGCTGGAGGTCTGTCGTTCTCCAAATGAAAGATGAGTTTAGACACAAAAGTCTCCTGTTTCAGGTCACTGAGTTGTTTTGGATCAGTCTCTGGCAGAGATTTCTTAGAGCTCTCCAGCCCCAATAAAGGCACAGTGTTCCTATTCACTCAGTCTGTCAGAGCCTTGATGGGAAGGGGGAGAGAGACACTCAACCAGAAATATCTCGAAGCCTGTAGAAAACCCCAACAGAGGACAAAGTCTCTGGTCCTCAGGGGCCTGGGTGTATTGCCCTGGTCGTAGCACTCAGTTACAGTCTTCCATCGAACCTTTTCACTGCAGCACAAGGAGTCTCATGCCCCCTTGTTGGAGCACGTGTTGCAAAGCACAGTGAGTGGACTTTGTCCAGCCTGTTATTAGAATAACCTTGTCAGCACTTTCCAGGGAGTTTATCAAGGAGTTTTGCCAGGCTATGATAAAGCAGCACATTGAGCAGGCTCTGATGGCTGATAAGCTTGGCAGTCCAGTTAATTGACAGGAACTGTACTTGTCAATCTTTTGAGGCCACAGAAGTGGATCTCTTGTCTTTTCAGCTCTTCCCCAAGCCTTCGTCCACTGCCCTTTAGTAGATTCCATACAGTCTTACATCCACATCAGGCTTACCTCCCACCTTTGTTCTTCTGTGTTTACTGAGTAATTAATCTCATTGTGCTACTATGGAAATAGTCCATTAAAACACTCAGGCCAAGACAACATGGTGAGGGAGAAAGGAGGACGAAAACTGGCAGAGGGAGGGAGGGGGGGTGATGTGCTCTGTTTAATTGGTTCTTTCACCTCATGGTAGTTTGTCAATTAAGAAGATACTTAGAGAAAGTGAAATTAATCCATATGGGTCAGAAGCAGCTATTAATTTTTAATCAAAACAAAATGTTCAACAAATTTGTAGCTCTGTTCAGTATAAATACAAGCATACCGCCAGCCGCTTCCTGGAGGATTTGGGAGCAGGTGTAATCCCTGGAGAGCTGCTGCTTTGCTTCCCAGGTGCCTTACAGCCTGGCCCCCTTGAGTCACCGGGCTGGTGACAGTTGGTGAATCACTCTCTGGGAAATGCCCATAGATTGTGCCGTGGCAGCAAAGGATATAATAGGGGAATATTAATAGGAAGGGAATATTGAGACCCCATATTCTGCATCGGTCTCACAGGTGCTGTAGTCAACCAAGGAAGTGACCAGAAGTATAAAGCTGAGAGGGAGCCTGAGCAAGTGTGCTGTTCTTGCTCTGGGAGGCTAGCCATAGCTGTCCTGGCATAGGCAGGTGGGAGAAGGCAGCTGAGGAAGGCCACTCACTGAGGAGGTCAGCTGGTAGGGGGGACAGACTGAAGCTGAGAGCACACAGTCAAGCACACAGTCCTGTGCTGAGAGCACAGGGAAGCACAGTTAAGACCTTGCTAAAGTCTTAGACAGAAGGTAGGAAGAAGGAGGCAGATGGGACAGGTGGTGTTCTCAACACATCTACAAGACCTGTATGAGTGGAGAGAATGGAAGTAGCTAACAATGTGTGGTGTGGTGATAAAAGATGGGATTGGGGTTTCTTGACTGGCACTAGTGGTAGACTCTCAACCAGCAATGAAACAACCTCTTATACATGTAAGAACAAGAGGTTGCTCAGGGGATACTCACACGAGCCCGAGGTCCCTCATGTTGAAGAAGAGGAGGCATCCTTGATAAACCACAGAGCCAGCTACTACAGAAGAAACTGTTATGTCAGGGGAAGGAGGATGTTTTTGGTGCCCAGCAATTACTATTAGACTATCAGTTAGTTATGTAGTGATTGTATCCTTGCCTATCAGTTATAAACACCCAGAACATTGTAATGGTGAAATGCAGGATCTTCTGTGTGAAAAGTAGCTTGGCCGGTCACAGCTAACATTTCCACATTCATTTCATCTTTCCTTTGACAAACAGTGATCAAAACCTACTATGTGCTGGGTCATAAAGTAACCTCTGAGGACATAGCAACAAACAAAAGGACATGTTCCCTACCCTGAAAATACAACCTTTAAAATCTTGAAATTTTTGCATCAATTAAGATTTTCTCTATGGATAAATACATGATTAACTTTATAGCTATCCCATGCACATACAAATAAAATACATAATTTCTACTTGCAGTTATAAGAATCTCTAAATACCTATGAAATAAAATGTATTAATTTTAAAATGTGAGCCTGAGGCATCAAGTACCAGATGAGTGTGTGTGTGTGTGTCTGTCTGTGTGTGTCTGTGTACAGTTAGGGTCTTGAAAAGACCAACTGGAAGTCACTGTAGTATTAAAGCAGGGACACACATGATCTGGTTCATCCTTTAAAGTGCTGGCCCTGGCTGCTGTGTAGAGGATGGACTGTGGTGAGCCAGAGCTGATGCCTGCAGTCAGGAGACCTAGTAATGTATGGGTGAGAGACAGCAGCTCAGGATAGGCAGTTGTGGGGGTTGAGAGAAGGAAAGGAATTGAATTCACTTTGAGACCAAATAAGCAAGGTTTGGCAACTGATGGGAGAGAATGTGAAACAATTCTGTCCTTCCCAGGTAGATCGTGGAGCTAAATGAGATACTATTAGCTTCATGTTACAGACCAGGAGACGGGACTTTCTGTGACTGAGATGAAGGTCTGACTGCCCTGTGGACTGTGGCGCCTCTGCTGTGCCATGCAGGAAGGGGGGTACACAGAAGGCGCTTACCAGGAAGCCATGAACTTGAAACCTGGACGCCTTCTACTTGCCAGCTCCTCTTTCAGCACCGTACACAGAATTCGATGTTCCTGTGTGTTCTTTCCTTAAAAACCAGCCCCCCATAAGTATCGAAGCCTCAAGATGTACTACAACCTTATCTCCTTCTAGCTGAGCAAGTACCACTTAGTTGAGTAGCACTAAGACTTGATGGGATGAAGCCCAGGATAGAGATTTGGCCTGTTGCGGGGAAAGTCTGGAATTTCAGTGGGGATCCTCTGGGAGAGAAACAGATGCCCTGTTGGAGGTATATGTTTATTAGCACTTACATGATACTTTATTTATTAAATACTTCCTTTATGGCAACCACTGTATTTGACAACCCTCCCCCCTGCTATTATCTGATTTAATCTTTATTCAACCTCATGAGGTGTGTGCTTTCATTACCTACATTTTATATGTGAGGAAACTGAGCCCTAGTGAGATTAAGTAAATGATGAAATTATCATTCTAGGTAAACAAGCTAGACCTATATCTAACAAGCCTGACTTTGAAATTGAGGCTATCTTTAACCCTCACAGCGGAAGGGACCATGGTCCAAAGCCAATCCTGATGGATTCTTGACTTACATTATCAGAACTTCATCTCCTCGAACTTAGAGGAAGCAAGGTCTAATTCTACCCTACTCCCCCCTCCCAAAAAAAATTGCTTGGTGAATTGTCAGCAGGAGAAAGTAATTTTTGTATCTTCAGGTAAAAGATTGAGACAATATCTGAAATATGCCACAAACAGCAAGATTCTGAGACTTGACGGGTTTTAGATGCTCTCTGAAGGAGAGGGGAGGTGGCTAGAAAGGTATTCACCATACAAGTGATATGATCTCATGTGTGGGTTTTTTTGTCTTTGTTATTAGAGATTTATTTATTTATTTGAGGAGAGAGCAGGAAGAGGGAGAGAAGGAGAGGGAGAGACTCTCAAGTAGACTCCCCACTGAGCATGGAGCCCAACAAGAGGCTCAGTTTCACGACCCTGAGATTATGACCTGAGCTGAAACCAAGAGTTGGACACCCAACCAGTTAAGCTACCCAGTGGCCCCTTCATTCATGTTCTTAAGGAATCATTCTGGAGAGCACCATAGGGCAATGTAACGTGCTGTCTCTTCAAGTACAGCATGAGGTGTATATGGCTTAGCGATACCAGATGCAGAAATGACCTAGAAGTTTTCCTAATCATGGCAAGAGTATTACTTGCTAGAAGAAAAAGCTAACAGTATTAAATGCTATATTTAGAATAACCAATGGGGAATTTTTTTTTTATTCTCATGTACCCCACCACCGTCACACCTTATTACCTCAATCTCTGAAATCTCTTAGGATAAGAACCTGGTGGTCAGCAAAGAGCTTCCCTTTGACCTCAACCTTTCATCCAGCTGGCCATTACCAGTCCCACCTAGCAGTCTCTAGACTGTAAGTCTTCCAGCAGAGAAAGAGGTACATCAAAGAACCAGCTACAACATCAGGCCATCCAGATGCTGCTGTTGAAGCCCAGGAGACATGGCAGAGGGAAGCGGAGACATTCATTGTGAAGAGAGTCCCCCTGAAGCTCTCCTTTGATGGTGGTGACTAATTTTGGCTGTGGTGGTTAGGGCTACAACAGATTCCTATTCCATATATGAAACGTATTTCTTACAGTCAACACTGTCTAAACATGGACCAAGCAACACACAATCAGAGGTGGGTAAACAGACCAGACAAACTTTAGATATAATTATGTAGAGACTTAAGTCATTAGGCAGACATAATGCAGCATCTGAAAATAGGAAAGAGGGTAGGAGTGGAGAGAACCCTAGGTTAGAAATGGCAGAGAAAGAGAAGCCTGTATGTTGTGGGTATGGCATTTACCTCTAGTCCTAAAGGGAATAGCCACTTTGGGTTGGTTCCCCCTGTGCCCCATTTCTCTTGCCCTCCAGCCAAACCAGCAACAAACAGCATTGTATAGTATTCTGTGTCAGAAATAAAAGCTGTGGGGATCTGACCCCCAGCCGTGTGTTTTCAGCCCATGAATTTCCTGGCTATCTTTACAGAGGATCATTCTGGGAGAAGGGCAGGCTGGAAATAATATAAGGAGATCAAGAAGGAAGTCAAGCAAGTGACACCTTTAAACAGGCGAAGCGAGGCGGGCTCTTCCCCCACGGGACAGTTAGAGTTATGCAGAGCTGTAATTAACCCAGCAGCCCACTGGATGTGTCTATTTCCCTGCACAAAGGCTGTTGAAAGAAGGATTCTTGAAGAAAGAGGTTCCAATTCAAATGGTATTTGAGTAAGTCCCTTGTTGGATATACTATTTCTAGAGTTTATGACTATAATCAACAAAACATGGCCATTCTTTCATGCAGCTTTTTCTTATGACTTTCCTAGTACTGTTCTTTTAAAAGAAAAAGAAAAAAAAGGCATCCAGCATTGGCTTTAGGTACAATGGGGAGAAAACGAGGGAGAGATATGTCTGGAATCAAATTAAGGACTTTGGTTTCCTTCTCAGAGGATCTTGAAAACATGAAAGGAGCAGGCGTGTCATTCCTTCATACACTGAGACTCAGATATGTAAGAAAACTATCAGTTTTGTGTTCAAACACTGCACAATTACTCTATTAGCTGCCATCACACCAATCCACTCTTTTTTTTTTAACAAATATTTTTTGCATGCCTACCTTATGTCAGGCACAATTATAAACACTAGAAATGTGACTATTTCTCTTGTGCCTTCATAGAGCTAATAGCAGGAAGAGAGAGAGAACCATTTAAATATGTGGACTAATTCTATCAGATGATGTGCTGTATAGAGAAAAAATAGTGGGAAGGGAAGTGGAGTAAGCAGAGCTACAATGTGGTCAAGGAGGGCCTCGATCAGTAAGGACCTGAAGGCAATGAGACATGGGTGTACGTGGGGTGGGGGTGGGGGGGCAACGTTCCAGACAAACTGCACAGGAAAAGCATGGCTGTGAGGTAGGAGCACACATGGTGTGTGTGAGGAATAACCAGCAGGCTCGACGGTGCAGCAGGGTGAGAGAGAGCCGCAGGGGTGAGGGCACGGACTCTGTCATCTCTGCTAAAGCTCAAAAAAGCACCTGAATATTCACTTCCTCATCTGGGCCAGGACACAGTGCTCTGTGTTCTAGAAAAATGAACCTTAATATCAGCCCTTTACTCCTATACCCTTTGGGTGTTGGTCATTCACAACGGCTCCTATTGAACTTGAAACTGTAGAAAACAAAATGAAATTGTCATCATGCTACTCTTTACCGATGGGTGGTCCCGGAGTCCTGTGCCAAAGCACTTGTGCAGTGTGCCACATGACATGCTTGTTACGTTCCTGAGGGCACACCGATGCACCACAGTATTGTTGATCTATAGCTCCCCAATCAAAATCCCTAGCCAGGGGATCCCTGGGTGGCGCAGCGGTTTGGTGCCTGCCTTTGGCCCAGGGCGCGATCCTGGAGACCCGGGATCGAATCCCACGTCGGGCTCCCAGTGCATGGAGCCTGCTTCTCCCTCTGCCTATGTCTCTGCCTCTCTCTCTCTCTCTCTCTGTGACTATCATAAATAAATAAAAATTAAAAAAAAATATTTAAAAAAAATCCCTAGCCATATCTAACATATATCAGAAGGCAAGTTGTCTGGTTTTGGCATTTGCTTTCTTTTTACAATTTTGTTGTCATTTTTTGGTTTGTTTTTGCTTTTGTTTCTGGAAGTAGCTATACAATCTCCAAACATGGAGGAGCATTATAGAGGAGCTGTCTCCTGCCATGCGGCCCACCTGGTCGCTGCTAACTAGTGAACCTGCAGAGGCAGAATGTTTGAAGGGGTAGCTAATTGTGGACATTGTATTTACATGTAAGCATATGAAAACATTCCATAAAATAACTACCAGCCCCATTAGCTGACTAATGGGGATAGGAATGCAGGAGCCACGGTGAGGAAAACTTTGTTTAAAGGGATTAGAGAATCTCACCATCCAGAGTCAAGATTTCAGCACACTCATCTGCCTTTGTAGGGCACTATATCTGTAAGTAGGAAAGGACATGTTTGGAGAAGAGCATCAGTTTCTGAGGTCTGGCCAGCTCCTGTTCTTGCCTCTCTGTCATCTCTGATTGGATTAGATGTCACAGAAAGTGCCTCGGATCCTTGTTTTGTGTCAGGTTTAACCCCTCCAGTTGAACACCATCCTTGTGGGGTTCGGTGGAGAGAAATTAAATTTCTTTCACCAGAGCTATGGCACTGAATCAGGTATCAAGGGGGTTCCATCAGTAAACTTCGTTGGTTACAAGATGTATGTCCTTCCCGAGGCTCTGTAGCTGTTAAGTTGGCTCTTTGCAACCACAGTCTGATCTTTCATTTTACTGTAATGCAGTTAGACAACCTAGTTATTCAGGCATAGACTCCTCTGGTTTTCATTATCCCTGAATAACATTTGATGCCGAAACAGGGAAGACGGGAAGGAGGGGGAGGGAAGCTGAACATTTTTCACAGCTTGTGTGAAATGCTTAATATTTGAAAGTCTTGAAAATATACTATACACATACATTCCAATTTTATAAGACTAACATAACATGTTCAAAAGTTTTATGAATTTCAGCATGTAACCAGAGTCAGCGTTAGCCTGTTTTAAATAAGCCATAATGGCCTGGCAGCAAACCTGCATAGTTAGCAAATCCCTCCTCTGTTTATGAGCAGCCATTCCTCACCAGGTCACTACAAAATACTAGTTTTATCAGTTTCTGTGGACTCCATGAGTAAGTCTGTGTGCCGATTGCAGCATGATTCTGGTTTTAAGAGCACAGAACCAAGGGCATGATGATGAGGTGATATTTTGTTTTGATTTTAATGAAATGGCATGAAGCTGAGTTGCTTAAGAATATGCCCAGGCCTCTCATATCCTGTTGGGGAGGCTTGGCTGCGTAAATGCCTTCCATAAGCATAGGGCCACACAGACCCTCCATGGAGGCTCACCCTTCCCTCCATGGAGCCTGGTGAGTTCTCAGAGCCTAGAAGATGCTTTTTTTTTTTTTTTAACTTCCTCAGGACAGAAACCGCTTAAGTGATGCTTTTTAGGTGAAGATCTCCTTTCAATGAAAGTCAGGGCCTAAAATTTGCTGGGACAAACCCAATTCCAGTGCATCAGCTGTGCTGTACGTTAGGTATCAGGCACAGTGCTGTCTCTCAAAGGAGGGCCATATATGACCAGACCCCACACTTCAAGAAAATCTGCCAGCTTCTTTGATAAAACCATACCTGCTCCCCGAAGCACCTTAAAGGGAGGAAGACATTCCATGTGTTAAAAATGCTGCTGGGCTTTGTAGGGTACACTGTTCTGCCTGTAGATTCACTTTGGCCTCAGTGATCCCACAGGAATTGTCTGCCAGATACCAAACTAGCTTCAAGGGACCCTCCCGCCCCATTTGCACTATGGCATCAGAAGCTGCTCCAGTTATAAACAATATAGCAGAGAACAGGCCAGAGCATTTAAATAAGATGGATCAAAAGGCTGTCGGGCAAAAAATGGTCACAGAGGGTAACACATAATTAGGGAATCTGACACTCACGGTAACAGGTACCCACTCTCACTGGGGAGCCAAGAGGGCTGCCTCCTCAACCAGTGTTCTGTATCTATACACATTTGTATATACCCAGCCTGGTAGAGGACCCTCCACAGGTCCTGATTCTCCAAACATAGACCCCGGAGTCTCCCAAAGGAAAGCAGTTTCCTGCTCTTTGTCATAGAACACTGCCCCCCTTTGTCATAGAACACCGCATACCATTCAATATCCAGACCCCACAACACACCTCTGTTGAAAGTTTGGATTCTCTATAACTTTATGGCACCAGCCTTCTTACCTGTTGGGATAAGGAATATCTAAGCATAACCACCCACGGAGGTGTGTCACCCTCCCTATCCTTCCCTCCTTTATTCCTCATATTTGTAAGAGGCACAGGGCAGGGTGGGCATTCAAGTTGAAGCCCTGGTTCACAATCATGATTTTACGGCCTTGAGTTATGTTCCCTCCCAGGCATGACATCCCCGGAGACGTCAGGACTCAGACAGGAAAGCCCATTTAATGAGGACCCACTGTGGAGAACCTGGAAACAGATCCAAAGTACTTTATGGCAAAACTGTTGATCAGGAGATGGGATGTTTTCCTTTCCCTCCCTTTAGATCTGGCTCCAACTCCTTGGGGAGGCCTGGGGGGAACTGTCTCCATCTCCACAGAAATGGAACCTGCAGCCTTCTTCAAGCGGGGCTAGCTCCGGGGGCAGCGATCTGTATCTGCCATTTGTTGGTTGGTTCTGTTTTGGGAGATGTTGAGTGGCAGGCCTCGAGCCCATGGAATCTCTACCTAGTTGGATATTTGGTTGGATACTTGCCAGTTGGTTATGTGAAGGGTTCCCATGCACACTCTGTCTGCCCCTTTGCCAGAGAGCCTGTTATTAGTCTTCCCGAGGCAGACAAACTTTCCTGGCCCCTGTGAGCAGAACTTTGCGGTTGGGGAGTGGAACTGAATCTCATTCTTGCTCCTTCCTGCTCCATGTCCCCAGGTGGGAAGTGACCTGCCCTTCTGTCTGGTAAATCATAGCGTCTTCTGCATACCTGTGTCCCTTCATGTTGGCTGGTTTTCTTTCTAGTTGGTGCTCCTCATATTTGTGTTCCAAGCTCCGTAGAAGGACCTCAGTGGCTGGGATCACATCTCCTTACTGTCCCCTGCCACATCAGTGATTTATAAACTTTATTTTCCCCACAGTGCCCCACATCAGTGTTCACATGACTTCCTTACCAAGTCCATTTGAAAAGAAATATGCTAGCACTCAGTAAATTGCTGTGCTGAATGTGTCAAGGTGCACAGGAAGTGCTAATGAGACCCCCTACCCTCAAGGAATTTATAATCTAATGGGGAATAAGGGGTATATGACAAAGTCACATAAAAAGTCAACTACCAATAAAATCCATGTCGGATCTCTCTGCCCCAAGAGGATGAGGACCAAGGATCGTGATTATGACAGTTTGCATGGTTTCACCCATCTCCATAACAGGTCAGGAAAGCAGAGGTCCCTGGGAGTTCTTGGACTCGGCTTCCTGCCCGTTGAGTGAGGACGAGGATGTCTGAGGTGGTGCTTAGGGAATGCTGGAGTTCAGATTGCCTTGTGTGGCTCAGGACGAGACCTGCACTGTATTCCAGTGGCTCAGGACCTCTCCTCTCACTGCCACCCCACTGCTCCTCAGCCTGTGTGGTACTCGCCCCACAGAGGTTTTAAGGAAGGTTAACTGTACTGCATACTGTTGTTAAACGAGATCAGAGATAAACAGTCTTTTGAGCAGTGATGACACTTTGGTGTTTGCAGCCGAGAGGAATTGTCCAGAGACCGTTCATCCTGCCATCTGCACGTGAATGAGAACTATCACGAGTTTATTTAAGTGGCATAAAAGTACATGTAAGTTTTACCAGGCATGTGCTGACTGGACTGTTCTACAGATTTCAAAGGGAAGAAGAGCTTCCCATCCTAATTTAGATACTCATCTTCCTGAGGTCAGAAGGCTGAGAAATGATCTTCTGAGGAGCTCAGATTGCAGTAGATCCACCTGCATTATCATTAACCATCTCTGTGGTTCTAGGCCCGGGCTCACATTCTGACTCTACCATTACAAGCTCTACAGCCTACGGCACATTACATAATGTCTCAGAGCCTGTTTTCTCATTGGTAAAATTAGCATGATAATGCCTATCTCAGGGAGTTGTGAGGATCTACTGTAAACGACCAGATGTGTTAACCACAGTACGTGGCTGTGCTCAATAAACTGGGGTGGTCATGGGGATATCGTCCTATCACTGCCTGAGCTGTAGAAGTTGAAATTACATTCAGAGCTCAAGACCCCAGAACTCTTCCTCAGTGGGGAGCAGTTAACTGCACTGCAACAGCCTCTTCTTTTGGGGGACAATGGTAAGCCTTTTCTGGGCTTCCTATAAGTCCTAGAGGATGTGCTGTTTGGATAAAATCTAGGCACTTTGACCTGTAGAAATAAATTGCTGTCTAAAAGTACACTATTTATGTTGACCTCCTTGTACCCTTGGACAGTGCCAGGATGGCTCCAGGCCTTAGGAGAACAGTGGTGTCCTCGTAGAAAACCTTCCTTTCTAATGAGTCAGTATTTACTCACCTCTTGCTTTCCCAGCCATAATTTTCACTTCTTAGCAGCAGGATCCATGTGGGGTGGAAGCATAACCAGTCTTAACCCCATGCAGATAAGCTCCAGTATATCTGTCTTCTCATATAAGAAAAGGCAGGCCCGTCAAATTTGCAGACCCATTGCCAGGCAGGGGAAAGCTGTGACAGGTCATGTGAAGAGGAAGTCACAAAGTTAGTCCAAAGAGGTGCATGCAAAAGTTACTTTTCCCGCCTCCCTCAATTACTGGGGAGGGAACAAACTTTGAGTGTCATCTTCAAGGTTACGCTCCCTGGGAGCTGAGGGAACCTGGCCAGAGGCTGTGAACTTTGCACAGAGGGCATCCTCAGAATTGCCCTCTGTGCAGTGGATCACTGCCCTCCCATTACTTGGCTAGCACGTCCCTGATTTGGTTGACATTTCCATAATTAATTTATAACAGCAATAACCCTGAGATGAGCCTATTTATAGGTTTGTGCAAGCTGGGTAAGAATATAGATTAAATCTTGGATCATTAACATACTTAAAGTACTTGGGAGAGTTTTGTGATGGTCAAGTGGCGTGACTAAAGGGCTTCCTGGCTCCGTGTGCCCTGACAGGCCCAAGTCTGTCTCCCTCCCCAAATTCCGAAACAACAGAACAGCGAAATATAAGCATACGTTCCTCCTAGCCACCAATGATGTTGCATTGTCCTGTGGAGAACCTTGGTCATATCACCATCTTGCTGCTTTTCCACTTTCCAAACCTGGCCCCGGTCAGCGGTGTGGGTCTGAGGGCCCAACAGCTGCCACCCCATGACAGGAGGATCCCTGAGACTTGGCCCTGACCCTTGAATAGCCAGTGTGGCACCAGCGTTCCTGCAGGAAGAGTCGCTGTCACTGTCCACAGCAACAGATTCTAGTGTGAGGGAGGCAGCCTGTCTCTGAAGCGATGTTGCTATGACTTGGACCACTCTGCAGACCCAACCTCCTTCTCAGCCTTTATCTCTTTTGTTGTTCTGGTCATTACCCTTTTGAAAAATAACACATACAGCTTTTCTCTTACAAAAGTCATGTGTTTTCCATATCAAAAACAAAGATAAGTACAGAGAAGAAAGTAAAGAGCACACATAATCCCACTGCCCAAAAATAGCAGCTGCTAAATGCCTCGAGTATCCTCCTTCTGTGGTCTTGGTTCCGACATCACGCTAAAGCACACCTGCTTTCTGGACAGGGAGGCTCCGGTTGAGATGCCCTCGTAGACACACATTTCCTCTTGAGCTGGCATCATGTGCCCTGCGGATAAGGATTCACTATCCACAGTGGAGGGCTGCCTCACTTTCAGGAGCCTACTCAGAAAACCACCACCTGGAGGTGGTTCCCCTCTCCCTATCTTTTCTATTTTAATTTACTCAACCCCCCTCAACCCTATTTATCCTTCTAAGTTAACCTGTGTATGTTCCTGTGATGACATCCCCTCTTCCCCCTTTCTTCCTTGCTGAGGCCATATAGCCCTCTGGCACAGAGAGGGATGTCTTCCCACCAAAGAAGTTCCTTTCTCGTTTCTTTCTATCTTTCTTCTTTTTTTTCTTTTTTCTTTTTTTTTTACTTTTGTTCTAGATTTTTTAAATATCAAACTGGCTACAGGATTCTTAAAATAAAATTAAAGTCCGTACGGATAAGATCATCACAAATGATTACACATATACACAGATAATCATGAATTTTAGTTTAATATTTTAGTGAATTTACAAACTTTGAAAGTAGAGATTAGATATTATGTCGCCATACCCTTCCCATAATACTTGGCATATTATAAATACTTGATTAATATTTACTGAATTAGATGAAAATGAAAATGAAGAGAAAATTTAATTACCCAGTCTACTTTTTTATCTCAGCAGTTAAGGGCAGACAAAAAGGAGGTCATATAAAAATGATGAAAAAATAGTATCTTAGAACAATTTTTATGGTATATCAGTGCATTTTTTGTGCTAAGGTATCACTATTAACCCAAGTGAGGACCCTTTGTAATGATTTTTTAAAATCTTGATGATGCCCTTTTCACTTCTTTCCTAAATGAACATTAATATAAAGCCATAAAAATTCCCTTAGAGGTTTTTATGAATTACTGCATTGTAAGATTGGGAAAAGGCCATTTGTAGCCATTTGTTTTATGGAGCTTGATTCTGAAACCCAGCACTGCCCCTGACCCTTCAGGGGCATACTCTGAAGCATGAAGCTTTTCTTGAGGACAGTGAGTCCTGGTCCTTCTACCCAAACTGTACCAATCACATGTCCCACACATGCCGCTTCCCCAAAGTCAACAGTGTCAACCACAAAGCCATGGCTTCTGTGAATAGGCCAGATGCAGTTTGGGGAGGGAAGCAGAACTTAATAATGATGCATGGAATAACTTTTCTCCCATAATGTAGATTGATTTTCAGCTCGCCAACATAAATCATTTTTGCCAAATGACACTTTGGTCATTTAGTTCTTGAAAAAGTGATGCCAAAGACTAGACCCCAGGTCTGGGGCATGGGTTTTCAACCTCATTTTACCTGCTAAACATGGAATGGAAGCCTGATCTATAAAACAGAGATGGGGATTTGAGTGCCCAGAGCTCCCCTGTACCACCACACTAACCCTAAATCAGCTTGTCACAGCTCACTTGGAAAACCCTGGGACTAGAGAGACTGAGATATAAGAAGATGAAAAATAAGCACAAACCAGAAAGACATAATGAAGGTGATAAAAATCAGAATAGCTCTCTTGTTTTGAGGCCTTCCTGTGTGCCAGGTACCAAGGTAAGTACTGACCTTCCTCACGAAAATTGTCAGATTGTGGTGTCTGAGGCAGAGTATGGTGTTGGCTGCCCGAAAACACTTGAAAAGAATATTGGGTTGTTTCACACAGGCAGCAGGCCAGATCATCTTGAAAGATGTCTTTCTCACTAAGTTGTCTTTAGCCTCCATTGCTCTGTTGGAATGGGATGAGATCAAGGAAAAAGAGAGCCCCGGTGGCGCAGCGGTTTAGCGCCGCCTGCAGCCCAGGGTATGATCCTGGGGACCCAGGATCAAGTCCCACATTGGGCTCCTTGCATGGAGCCTGCTTCTCATTCTGCCTGTGTCTCAGCCCCCCCCCCCCCCCGTGTCTCTCATGAATAAATAAAATGTTAAAAAAAAAAAAAAAGAGAAGTATAGCAGTTACCATTCAGTATCTTTGCGCACACACGTGTGTATGTGCGTGCATGTAGAAGACTTTGATCCAGGTGTGTAAGCCAGGTCCTCAGGCACACTGAGTCGCACTTCAGTTTGACGCATGCACCTCAGCAGATGTACCATTTTAAGGTTAATTTGGGGCTTTGAGGTAGACATAACTCAGAAAAACAACAGTAAAATAGAGTACGTGACTTTGCCAACTGAGGTGGCTCTATCCATGGATGTTTGTTTTGTCAGAGCATAAAGTCACAAAACAGAGAAAATCCTGAAGATTCACCTGGTGCCTACCTGTTCTTGTCATTTTGGGCAAATGACCATCAATCTGAACCAACTCGGGAGAGGGATCCACTTCAGTCTTGCCATCTTCATTTCCTTAGCATCTTGGAAGATGTGGGTGACCAGAACACCAAGATGAGATGCTTCTTAGACCTGAGGGGTGCCAGGCCAGCTGGTTACTCAGCCAGTCAGTCCAAAGCCCTATTCTGTGCCACGCCCCCTTCTGGGTACTTGTGTGGAAGGCGAGCAGGGCAGGGAGTGCAGTGGAAGCTCCAGGAACATGGTCTAGTTGGGAGAACACAGGAAAACCTGATGGACTTCAGGAAATGGTGGGAGAGAGTGACGAGCTCAGAGCCCATTGTTTTGAGGAGGAAGAGAAATGTAAGCAGCCTCAAGGCTGGTGGGATTTGAGTAGCTCCATTAGGACAGGCAGCAGTCACTGAGGTAAGGGAAGCTATTGAGGAAAGACAGGGACTTGGCAACACCACACTGTTCTTGTTGGAACCACACGTCTGTGTAGCTCTGAGGTGTATTTGGGAGAGTTAGAGGGACCATGCTGGAGAACATCGTGACCAGAATGCCCAGTGGGAACTGTGACAAGTGTCAAATGCCTACCTACAAAATTTGGAGCCTTTTAAATATCTTTGAGCAGAGAAAGGACACAGGAAAATAGTTAATCTGGTTCGGCCATCAAGCTAAATATAAAACTGATGGTTCCTGATTTACGTGCAGGGTTGAAGATTTGCATAGAAAGCACAGTGTGAGGAGAAACCCAGAGGAACAAGAGTCTATCTTCTGGAACCCTCACCAAGGGAGACAGAAGTTTGTTCTTTCATCTGACAGGCATTTTCCGATGTGAATAAATGCCCCATCATGTGTTTATGGTCACAGCAAGTTTAACAACAGCAGCAAACTACATATATATACAGAATTTCTCTCGCAAACATCCTGACTTTCTGGAAAAGCTGGTTCTGCAGGCAAGGGCTGGGGCCTGCCTGGCCATTCCCCCAAGCCTCCTCAGAGTGCACGCATGCCCTCTGGGTCCAGTGCACACATCTCACCCTGGCCCATTTACCAGAGCCAGGCCTATTGCAGACCTCCAGATATTTAATTTGTAAACACTTAATAAAGCACTGTCAGTAGGTCAGCTTGTCTTTTCTGTCGGCCACATCAAAATCAATATGTCCCTTGGGTGTTCTGCCGTGATTGTCTGGGCTGGGGAATCTAATAGGATTAAGTGTTTGGGGTCCTATTTGACGCCACAGTCCACAGTCCTAGTTAGATGAGGTTAAAGACTGGCTTGCCATTGTGAAGGCACGATTGCTTAGGGGTCTGAAAAATCATTAAAGCTTGTCCTCTTAAACGTTGATTGTTCCCTGGTGATTTATTGACAAAACACAAAAAAGTGCTCTATACTGCACTCTAATTATATGTATGAGGCCATAAGATCTCATGGGAAATTAAATAAAATTTACAGCTTGATGGTTTTATGCTCCTGGGAGACATACCTTCTTAATAAGATCTTATAGCTGGGAATATTTATGAGGTTAAAGTCCGTAGGCTTGAGCAAAGACCTAACCTTTCCATAGGAGGGGAGATGGGGGTGCATTTTGATTTCTTTGAAGATAAATGATTGTAATGAAATTTCAGGGGTTTAGGAGGAAATGCTCAGTGAGACACATCAACCTTCCCCCCAAGACCTCTGGAGGACAAAGCTGTAAGGGCACAGGGGCTCACTGCAACCATGTATCCCACATGAGCCTCTGGTCACCCTACCCACCACCTCTGGGGCATCCCGTCCTCCTGAGCTCACATGGCTGTCACATCAGATGAGCCCCTAGCAGTCTGAAAGAGAGGAAAGACACCAGCTAAAGGCAATTAGCTAAGAGGTCAAGAAAGGGAAAAGAATTTAGGGAGGTGGGGCTGAGGAGAGAGAGAATATGCAAGAGAATCACACATAAAAAGCAGTTTCACATACTCAAACAGCCTCTACACAGTCACTGCACATTTTGGACATTTACTGTTTTACTAAATCACCTTGTCTTTGTAACAAGGGGCTGGGGTCCAGGCCCTCATCCCACAAGATTACAGTGTGCCATTCTGGTCAAAGAATCTGAACATTGCTAGGATAGGGTGGGGACAGCCTCTGCAAATGGTGTAAAGATCACAGTTTCTTGGCTCTGACTAGTGTGTTTTCAGAGGGACATATTTATTTATTTATTTATTTATTGATTTATTTATTTATTTATTTTTATTTATTTATTTATGATAGTCACAGAGAGAGAGAGAGAGGCAGAGACACAGGCAGAGGGAGAAGCAGGCTCCATGCACCGGGAGCCCGATATGGGATTCGATCCCGGGTCTCCAGGATCGCGCCCTGGGCCAAAGGCAGGTGCCAAACCGCTGCGCCACCCAGGGATCCCAGAGGGACACATTTAAACCGTCCTGGTGATTCCTGTTACTCCCGTCGCAAAGTCTGTGTAGATTCCGAATGAAGTTCTGTGCTTTGAAATGGGTTGTTTCAACAGGAGCAAAGGGTATACTTTATGCTACCCCCCATTTCTGCTTTTTCTCCCCCAGTAGATCTGGATGGCAGGGAGGAAGGCAGACAGACAGATGGACAGGTAGACAGAGTTAGAAATACATATGCCTCTCCTTCTTAAATATAGAATTATAATACTTTCATCTATTTGAGGAAGAATAATAATTGGGAACTCACAGAGGCGTATCACATGTGGTCTATTTTCCTATGGATTGTTTAATGAGAATTTTTGTATATGAAGTTGTGCGTGGCCTCTTCTTGGTGTGCGAGAGGGACAATGATGGGGTTGGGATCAAGTTCACAGGGGGTCAGGATAGATGGCCACACCATCCCTCTGGAGCCCCTGACTTTGAGATCTTTGCAGCTGGCGTTTCCCATCAGGGACAGCTTATCACTGTGTTTTCCTATGTGCTCTGATTTATTTAGAAGAGGCCAGGTACTCCCCCAACCCCTTAGAGCCCCCTGCCTGTGCTCCCGTTTAAAACAAAGGGCTATTTAATTAAGATAAACTTATACAGAGCTTACCTTCCAGATGAGAGCTCCTTAGTCTCCTGATTGCCAGATAGCCATGTCCCTCTACTCCTCTTCTACACAATAACCCGAAATAAAACAAAAAGGAAAGAAAATAGACTCTGAACGGCCAAGACTTGGATCTGTTAGAGTCCAGCTTCTGTGTCCCCCAGTTCATGTTGGTTTTCACAGCAAGGGGGGGAAACATGGCTCACTTAGTGTGGGGAACAGGAAGTAGTGTGCATCCAAGCCTGGCCTGCTCTCTCTGGTTTGTTCCTGTGTCCTTCTCCCTGGAACCAGTTTCCTCATCTGTAAAATGAAGAGCTAAGGCTAGGTGACTTTAGGGTCCTTCTCAGCTCTAAAATACTATTTTATAGTTCTAGGATTTATGTAGAAGAACAGCATTTCACTCTATACCTTGCCTTAGCCTTTTGAATCAAAGTGAGATGTCTCATTGGTGGAGACATGGCCAGCTCAAGCCCCAGGTCTCAGATAAAAGGAGAAGAGAAAAAAAAAAAAAAAAACTTAATACAGATAGCTAAGTTCCCCTGATAAGCAGCAAGTGAGAAATCCCTGATTTAATTTAAATATGGTATTTCTGTCTTGATTAATTTAAAGCATGTATATGATAATGTATCCTTTCTTATTTAGTGGTCTGTCCTGAAGGGAAAGAAAGGCTTGGTGGTGAAGCAGAGGGGCAAAGGTTTGGGTATTTTTTAATAAAGATGAATATCCCCCAAAATGCTTGAAATATATGGAAGTAAGATTTGTTGCAAGTTGCAAATCAAAGCCTGAAATGTCACTTATCTCCTAATGATACTTCTACACAGATTATTAATTTCATTTTAGAAGCCCAATGAATGTTATATTTTATGACATTGATTAAACATCTTGCTGCCATCTACCCATCCATCCTTTTCATTTTCAAAAATCCATATCGGAATTTAACAAAAACAGCTCATAAATTTGTATTTTACAGCCTGGCAAAGTTGACTGGTTCCCCCCCCCCCCCCCCCCCAGTCTGCTTACAACCAGACCCATCCTGAACTCTGGCCTTGGATCATTTTCCCTCTTTGAAAGGCAGGCTTTTCTAAACTGACCTTTTGTTTTGTTACCAGCATAGGACTGGGGGATTTATTTGGAAGAGTATTTGTGGCTTCTACAGCTGCAGAGCCACAAGGGGGGCTGTGAGGTGGCCTGGTTGGCCCCTGACTGGGAATCAGGGACTCCTCTTTCTTTCTGGTTTTCAGACAAGCCTGCTACCTCCCTCATCTGTGTCCTGGGGATAATTACAGCCTCCCCTCAGTTGGCTCACAGTGTCACCGTGGGGATGAATGAGATAAAAGACGTGGAAGCCCTTCCAGCCCTTCAGAGGGAAGCAGTATACGAGCAGATTTAAGAGCCAATAAAGAACAGAATGGGATGATAGGTTTTGGATCAACTGTAGGCATTTAGGAAAGGTTTAGGATGACTCTTTTGAAAGCAGAGAGAAAAGGCTTTTGAAAATGGGCCCACCGTGTTATTATTTATTGTACTTTTACCAATAGAAGTACCTGTGGTTCCTCCAGACTCACAGCTGTGTTTCCTTGAAACCACTGGGGGCTTCTCTGTCAGGAGTGGCTCTGATCAGAGACACCCTTTGTTCCCCATAGCTTTTTCCTCACCGTGGCACTTAGAGTTGCTGTCATTTCTGTCCAGAGAGGGTACTGGCACTTGTCTCCACATCAGCATACAGCTGCAGCCACGCTAGAGACATACTCTGAGGAATCTGAATCAATTCTCATGAAAGATTACTGGCCAGCCCCCAGTGGCTGCCGTGTCTTGAAGAACTAGGCTGTTGAGGCTGGGAGGTGGTATCAGGGGTGAGGGCAGTTCATTGAGGATCTAGTGTTTTGCAAGGATTGATAACATCAATAAAAGACCCTCTTAAGTCAGAAGCCAGCCTCTGTTAGTGAACCTTACTAGAGCTGCTGGGGGATGGGAGGCTGGGGGTGATGAGGTCAGTGCCCGGGGAGACTGGAGGGGATCAGCACAAGAAAGAGCAGGTGCCACCACCATCTGCCCAGGAAGGCTGGTCAGCTTAGCGGAACACAGGGAAAGGGGGAGGCTGAGGAGTGACACCACTAGGACCCACAACTCGGCTCTCCCTGTGCCCTTGTAAGCTTCTTGGTTTGGTTTCTTCCTCAATACTAGCCCATCACATAGGGAGCTTGGGAAGGTGGAGTAAACCCATAGGAACAGATGTGCCATGCTTAACACAGTGCCAGGCCACAGTTAGTACCTAATAAATGCTACCTGTTGTCAAGTGTATGGATAGTAGTATCTGCATCAGGGATTTTTCTTGTCAGTGGTGCTGGTGGCGGGTTTTTTGGTTTTGTGTTTATATGTTTTGTTGTTTCTGTATTTTCCCTTAAAAAAACCAAAACTGTAGAATGGCATCACTTAAAAAACTGCAGCAAGACTGGCTATTGGTGACAGCCCCTCTCTGTGTGGGGAATGGAGGATCGGGTGTGAACGTTAGTGAAAGAGGACAGTAGCTGGTTAGTGAAGACTCCCCTCAGCAACACTGGGAAAGGTTCTCGAGTGCCATGTTGCCTTCTTTTTTGGGTTAATTCCCCTCCCATCCCCCTCTTTCCTTTCCTCACCATCCCCCCACCGCACCCCCCGCAGCCCTCCATAGTATGCTCCAGCACTGGGGATGTAGCATAAAGGGAAAATATGGCATGTTTACAGAGAGAATTTTCAAGAAGTGTTAATTTAATATGCTAAAGTGTTCCCTTCAGCATTTTACCTTTCTTGTTGTTTTCACAAAACAGCCAAGACTAAATAATGAGCCCAGGGCTGTGCCCTTTGGTAGCGTGATAGCTCATTACCCACTAGCGGCCTCCATCTGCCCTCATGGCTGCATAGGGAGCCATTACGATTATGATGGAAATCTCAGAAGCCATTACCAAGATGCAACAGAGGGCCTACTGCAGACAGCCTAATGGACTAATTTGTAATTGGGAGAGGGAAATGAGTTAGCGAGCTGGGGCTGGTTTTGATGAGAGTGGAAGTGCGCATGCTAAATGTGATAAATGAATAGGAATGTGTGTTTGTGCAGTGGGCTCTACAAGGCTTTCCATCTCTCCTGGGGATTGGAGGCGTGCTGACAAGCCGTGAGGAGCGAGGAGGAAAAGGCTCAGGGGAGGCAAGCAAGATTCAAGGAGAGTAGCTAAGGATAAATCGGTGAGGAAAACTAATGGCAGTAAAATCCAAGGAAATGACTGCATCTGCCATGAAAGTAGTAATTAGGAAGCATTTGGTGTGCATGTCTTTAACCGTTAAAATAAGGCTGAGGAGGAGCCCTGGTGCTCGTTGCAGGAAACAGAAGGCTGGGGCGGTTACGTTCCAAGAGGGAAGCCCCTTGTGCAGGGATCATGACCTCGGACCTCACGGTCTGCGTGAACTCTCCTTGCTCGCCCCTCTCAGGAGGGCTGCTGCAGATCTGGCAGTGGGAAGGCCCGGCAGGCCTGGAGACAGCCGTTGTGCGAGGGGAGGAGCCGCGGTGAGCCCTGCCAGACCACCAGTGCATCCAGGCCGGAGGGCTCCTTGTCCTGAAGACTGGGGAAGTCCTATGTCCTGCTCCTCATCTGCAAGCCGAGGAGGGCTGAGCCCAAGCATAGCTATGGCACATATGGGCCTGAGAACTGGCATTTCCTCTCTTAGTGGCACCCAGCATTTTAGCAGCCCTGCTAAGAGAGAGCACCCCCGGTGTTCCTTCTCGCACTGAGTTGGCCTGGTCACGGCCAGTGCCCCCCACTGCCCTCCTCCATCGGTCTGAGCCCACTCCTGCCTGGAACTGTCCTGTGTCTGTCATTTTCTTTGCCGTGGTGGTGCTCCTCGCTTCTCCCCTGACCTCCAAGTACCGGCGTCCTTTCCCGAGGTCAGACCTTTGGGTCCCAAAAGTTGCAGATCCAAACCTTCACCTGTCCCTTTCTCCCCCCGACCTGCCGTCCTCAGGGCTTTCTCCAGATCTCGCTTGCCCTCTTGGGGCAGCCTGGTTTAAGCCCCAGAGCTGTCCTCGCTCTCAAAATTCTTCCTGCTCCCAGACGTTCTCTTCCCTTTGGCTAAGAGGACTTTTCAGTCTGGGAGGAGACATGTAGTCCTTCAGGGAGGAAGGAAGCCCTGGAACCAATTAACTGGGCCCCAGCCCAGGGCTTCTCAGGTGAGAGACCCAACTAGCTGACTCCTACCCTCACTCCCACCCCTATCCCAGGGACTCCCGTTTCCCTTAACATTCCCAAGTTCATAGGAAGAGTTCCCATTTTCTTCACCAACCACCGGAAGATAAGATTTCTCATTAACTCCCTAATGGGATGATGACAGGCCTGTTCAGCAAAATTTCATTGACAACCTATTTGATTGATTATATGATCAATCAGTCCCACCTAGTCTGAAAATGTGTTTGAAGAAATCAACAAAAAACAGATAAATCAAGACCCGAAACAACTTAGTCTGGGAGAAACCAGTTAATCAATGTGAAGCTGAGAAACACTACCAAATATTACAAGTTTAATGAAAGTTATTGGAAAAACACAAATGCAGTTCTGATCTTCCTAGCAGTCATAGAAAAGAGGCAATTAGATGAATGCCTTTGATTACTACTAGAAGCACATTATTGTATCAGGAGAAACTGACTTTTTCCCTTCCAGTGTTTGCTATTAAGTAGACCATCGGTTATGCCATCAATGCCATTGAAACCCAGAGCCGCATTTGACATCTCCATCTATTGGATACAAGATTGAGATTTTCTATATAGAACTGTTGCTTAGATATCTTTTCATAAAAGGTTCCAGTTTGTCAGCCCTGGACTTAGCCCTGGAGAAACTATAGAATTCAGGTTCCTGCTGTACCCAGTCTCCCATTCTCATGAGGCAGATCTGTACTTGGGTAACTAGCTCCTTTACATAGATAGTAACAAAGGGTTTACAAATCATACAAGAAGAAATTGTTAACCCCTTTAACAAATATTCATTGGTACATGGCGTGAGGCAGGCACTGAACCAATTGTTGAAGACACACCATTAAATAAGTGGGCATGGGCCCTGCCTTCATGAAGGTTATGGTCTAATTCTAACCCAAGGGAAAGGAGGATTCTGGGGAGTGGCAGTGGTAGAAGAGTGTTTGATCTGACTTTAAAGCTAGAAGGATTTCATCAGAAATCAATAGCAATGAGATACCCAGGAAGACTGCAAAATTTGGAAACTAAGCAACATATTTCTAAATATAGGTCAAAGAGAAAGTCACGAGAAAAATTAGAAAATATTCTTAACTAAATGATAATAAAAATACTGCATATTAAAATCTGTAGGTCACAGCTAAAGTAGTGCCCAGAAAAGGAATTTTCTTTTTTCTTTTTTTTTAAATGCTTATATTAAAATAGAAGAAAGGCCTAAAATCGATGATTTAGATTCCAGTATGAGAAGTTAGGGAAAGAAGATACAAATAAAGCCAAATTAAGAAGAAGGAAGGAAATATTAAAAAGAACATCAGAGGGATGCCTGGGTGGCTTAGAGGTTTGGTGCCTCCTATCGGCCCAGGGCGTGATCCTGGAGTCCCGGAGTCCCACTTCGGGCTCCCTGCATGGAGCCTGCTTCTCCCTCCGCCTGCATCTCTCTCTCTCTCTCTCTCAGATAAAAAATAAAATCTTTTAAAAAATAAATAAAAAGAATATCAGAAATTACTGAAGTAGAAAACAGACGATAGAGAAAAATTAAGATAGAAATCGGTTCTTTGAAGCGGCATCTGGCTGGCACAGTCAGTTGAGCATGCAACTCTTGATCTCGGGCTTGTGAGTTCGAGCTCCATGTTGGGTGTAGAGATTACTTAAAAACTGGTTCTTAGAAAATATCAACAAAATTGAGAAACCCTTAGCTATAATGAACAAGGGAAAAAAACACACAAATATGAATAAATCAAGAATGAGAAAGATGTTATCAGTACAGATCTTATAGACCTTAAAAGGATAATCAAGACAGGAGTTCGACAAGCAAAAGGGAAGAACATGAACTTTAAGAAACTAGAATTCCTAGTTATGTGTGGATTTGGGGATGTCAGGAGAGGCACTTAGAGTAATAAGCAATAGAGGCCTAAAAGATTGCTTGCAGCCAGGTTCTAACCAGAATCACCCTCTCTATAGTGACCCAGGGCCCATTCTCACAACCCAGCTTTACTGTGCCTTATACCAGCACAGTCCCCAACATATGACCAGTAGATGCCAGAACTAAGGGCACATCTCCACATGAGCTATAATGCCCTGCATTCAGGGCACCTGTATTTCCTCAGAGCACTTTTGGACATAGGCCAGTAAGTAATAGTAACAGGTCTGTATCTGCAGCCCCCCGAATATGACCATTATTTCTCCCCTCCCAACCTTCTGGCTCATCATCAGTCCAGCTCACAGATTTCAAAACTGACCTCATGCCATCCTGAGATCATGGTACCATCCTTGCCATATTACATATACTTCTGAAAATGGAGCTGTTTTTTTACCCTGAATGTTGACACCAGAAGATGCTTATCAGAGCCTGGCTGCTCACCAGAGCTTCAAGGTCAGCAGAAGCACACCATGGCCTTCTCTTAGGTATGCCTCTAAGAGGCTAGGGTTGATGCTGTGGGCAGACTTTCATTTACCAATCATAGCACTGGCACCTGTCAGCCATGAAAATGTAGACAGAATCATACACTTGAATTTCCCCCCACTGCTCAGGCTTTTACCGAATGGAAGTTCCTGACTTGTCTTTGTTGTCTTTGGTGGAACTGGTGCTTGCTTGCTCTCTCTTTCTCATCTGACCCCATAATCCTTTGAGAGATAATATGTCACAGTGGTGAAGTGCATAGACCCTGCAGCTACACCCTGTGATCCTAGGCAAGTTGCCTTTCCTCTGCATCTCTCAGTTTACTATCTATAAAATGAGCAACATGAGAGTGCTTGTCCCATAGGGTTGCATTGAGAATTAACATATATTTTTAAGTGTTTAAAAAGGTGTCAGAATGGGTCCTGATACATAGTAAGTGTTAGAAGTATTTCCAAATCACAAGCTTGATTGTGGGACCCTTTGGCCTTCTGCAACCCTTGTATTCTTCAGGCTAATTACCCTGGCATCCCCATTTTGGTGGGTGGCTCCCCCACCTTGTCCTTCTCAGTGTACACCGAAGCACCTCACTTCTACAGGCAAGCTGGGTCAAACAGCAGCAGGTAAGCTCAGGAGTCCTTGCCCTGCTGAAGCTGCCATATACTGACCCTCAGTTGACACTTGGGATTCTCCAGCTTCTGAGACCTTTTACTTAATGAATTGGAAGCTTTTATCTTC
This sequence comes from Canis aureus, assembly GCF_053574225.1. NCBI lineage: Eukaryota > Metazoa > Chordata > Mammalia > Carnivora > Canidae > Canis > Canis aureus. The sequence continues at coordinate 75,022,265 of NC_135618.1, forward strand.
CCTAAAATAGTCTTTGAGTTGATATAGCCACCTTGCTTACCTGGTACTGCTTGCTTATGTTATGACATTGGTGCAGGGAAGAGAGGACAGAAAACCAAAGCCAAGGATGGGGGAGAGGAGAGAGAAACAGAGGCTCTCATGTGGGGAATTTGATTTAATCAGGTGAGCATAACATCAGACTCTTGGGTTTTGCTTCACTTTTTCAGAACATCCTTACATGTGTGATCTTACTGTATGTATCCTTACCATAGGTTTAGGAATTAGGCCATGGCCTAAGTAGGTATTTTCTTTAGTAATAAAAAGCTGAAGACTGGGAAGGCCAAAGGTCTTGCTCAAGGTCATACAACTACTACCAGTGGGCCCTGAGGTGCCCACTCCCAGGACTCCCCACAGGGGGCCATTTGAGGAAAGCCACTGCGAACTACTGTCAAGTAAACTGCGAGACTCCCCCTTGGCAGGAGGACAGGCCTTGGCTTGTAGCAAGACCAATGCAGAGCACTCTGGGACCCATTCACATTGCGTGTGAAACTCTGCAAGGGAAGAGGAATGTCCTGGAAGTTTAGCCCTCTGTTGGGTGTTTCTGAGAGAGTGTTGTTCTCTCATGCTGGATTTAATGAATAAATTATAATAACTTCTGCATTTTTATCCATGTAGTGCATGTTTATCTGCCTCCCCACATAATTTCTCTCTCCTGGTTTTATATACTATATTTCTTGCTGTGCCACTGAAAATATATATTCATATAAGCTCATTCTTAGTGATTGCTGATAAAGATGCACACCTCCTTGTTCTCCATTTATAGGTATATCTACTCGGAGCCGGGAACTCAGGAAACAGTGTATGGAAGAAAGTGCATTTATACTTCCAAGGGAAGGTTACTCTTTTAGGAGCTGAGAAAAAGTGAAAATAGACATATGACTGTTGGGGGTATGTGCGGGAATAGATGGGGTCTTACCTGTCTATGTCCAGTGCTAGAAAAGAGCCTTGCATACAGTAACACTTAGGTGCATTTATGGAACACATGCATCAGTGAGTGGTTGGGTGGCTGATAGACTGGATGGTCAAATGGATAGATAATGCTGAGGCATTGGACTCAAATCTTTTTTGGATCACCGTATGGGGGAGCCTTTGCAATTAACTCCTCTTGTAGATTCCATTGCGGTGTTTCCCCTCAGATTTTTTTTATTGGAGTTCAATTTGCCAACATATGCCAGTGCTCATCCCGCCAAGTGCCCCTCTGCCCCTCCTCAGTGCCTGTCACCCAGTCACCGCAACCCCCCGCCCACCTCCCTTTCCACTACCCACTGTTTGTTTCCCAGAAATCCCCTCAGATTTATTCTGCTCAATTCACAGAATTTCTTTCTGTTCTTAGTGGGCAAAGGTTACTGCTCTAATTTGTTAAGGAGTATACCTCCTCCTTCTCCCAAAGTGCTCAGTCAACGTAAATATGATTGAGAGATCAGAGCAGACTCTGGGAGGAGGGTTAACAAAGCATAAGAATTAGCCTGCATGTGACTTCTAATATACAATCTTTAGTTTTCTACTATTTCTACTAGCTTATTAAATAACCTTTCTTGGAAGGTCAACTATTTTTTTAAAAAGATATTTATTGTATGTTACAATATCTTAAGCACTGCTATTACTAGGGTGTTTTTAGGGCAAGGGAACAATATTTAGAACTGAGATACAGTTCTAGGGGAATTAAATAAAATCCACTGACCATGGGCGGAGGGGGGGGGGGGGTAAGATGATAGGACAGGAGAAGAAATAGTCTCTGCCAAGACATCAACTGTGAAAACAGCAGGATTTATATGCAGCAAATCCTGAGGTTAAAATTTTAAATAAATAAACGAAAAGGATGATATGATTTGAGATCAGCTTCGTCTTTGAACTAGGCATTCAAGACTCTTCACTCTAGAGCAGATCTTTGCAACCAGCATCTCATTTCCTTCAGGAGCATTTTAGTTGAGAATCCCGAGAAGTCATCGCTAAAGGAACCTGTCTTCTTAAACCATGAGTGGTTTTCAAAGAAACAAATACCCAAATTGGGAAATCTAATCTTTCCTTTCAGAGCCTAGGTTTGGATTCTTCCCCCTACCCAAATTACTTTTGTTTTATGAATAATCAGACTCTAACAGAGTGTTCTGTCTTTTTATTGCTCTATTTACTACTTTATTGCACTACAAAAAGCATAGCGGGTCTCAGGTTGACTCAGCCAAAACAGCTCCCCAAAGAGCTTCTTGTTTGGGACCCATGGCAAGGAAAACACTAGAACCTAGCGCTGTGGAGATGAGTGATAATCAGAATGGAGAGGACAGTCCTGACCAGCCCTTATTACCCTCTCCCCTCATTTCATCTTTTTTCCTCTTTTAACCAGTTCCCCACATTCCCGCTGCCCGTCCTTGACCCCGTTGGCCCCTGCCAGCTGCCATTCCCCTCTCTGTGTAGCCTCCAACTCGAGTCCACTTATGAGGACAGGCTGGAGGCCTTTGTAGGCTCCACAGTGATTTATGGCTTAGCAGGAACTTCACTAAACTTCCCAATTTGATTTTTTTAGTCTTGAAAATCAAACAAAGTTCAAAAAGTAAACATCACAGGTTGACATCCCAGCTGAAAGCTGAGGAAAAATGTCTCATGTTAAATTTTTTGGCACATAACAGAATTTATGAGCATTTTCAATGTTTTCATTTTTTCCCCCAGTCACTGTTATTCCTCACCCCCCAGAGTTAGGTGTGGAGAGATTATGTTGGCTGGTTTCCATGGTGACACCAAAGAAAGTAATTTTTTAAAGTAGGTTTCTACTGTGTTATTTCACATGCATGAAACATCAACATGTACACTGTGTGGCTGTTACCCTGAAACGTAAAGACATATAAATGGTTGGAGTATTTTATATAAATAGACAAGTGGGGGTGATATTTTCCTTGGTCTCATGCCGACCCTAGTACAAAAGTCTCTCAGTTACCCGGGGCACCTACGAGGGAGCAAGGGAACAGTTCTGCTCAGTGTTAAGCAACCTTCTCTCCTATGAATAACCATTAAGAAAACACATGCACACAGTGCTCGAATTTAAAGTCCAGCCTGTCCAACTAAGCTAGGGACCAGATGAAAAGTTCCCTTTGGGGCTCAGTGTTCAAATAACCAGAATTTTAAAACCTTAATCTGTGTCTTCAGTCTGACTCACTTGGTCAACCACTTCAAGTACCCCCTTCTCTAAGGAGTTGTCTAGAACCTTTCTGCTCCAAGAAACATTCTGTTGCCTCCAGCCTCACATAAGATGAGGTTGGTGAGAGTCTTCACCTTTAGTAGCAGAAGTGTGGAAAGGCTCTGCTCCTTGCCTCCACAACATACACACACATGTATCTGCATGCATACACACACATAGTCACTTTCTTGATGCTTTTGGACAGGGCGCCTTCAGCCATCTATGGCGAGTCACATTCTTGAAGTGGAAGAGAATAGATGAATTATTGCATCATTCCCCTGACATGTAACCATGGCTAGATATACTTGTTATGCTTTGTAACTGAGAATACTTGGTTTTTGGAAAAGTCAGATGGAACGCACTGCCTTATCTTTGAAGAACAGTATCATCTTGCATGTGGAGAGTGCATTTAACTTTTCCAAGTTCTTTCCTGCATGTTATTTTCTTTATACTTTCGCAGAATCCTAGAAGATAGTTTTTCTTGGTACTCTCCTTGTTTTAAAACAGCGAGGACAGAAGTTTGGGCTGTCCACCATATTAGGGACAGAGCTGAGTCAGGAATTCAGGAACATGCATGATTTCCCCCAAAATCCCTACCCTTGGCGTCTTCCACACAGCCCATGTTCCTGGTCATGAGGTGAGAAAGTTCAGGGTCGCAGATCTCTGGGCCTCAGTCTCAGACACGTGCAGACCATCCAGAGGAATTCACTCTTCCTTTAATAAATATATACTGAACACCTGCTACACGCGGGGCACTATTCTAGATAGCAGTGGACAAAATGGTCAAGAATCCCTACATTCTGGTGAGGGGAGGGGCAGATGATGCATAAATGAGTGAAACGTGTGATGCGTCAGATAGTGATCCATGCTAAAGAGAAAAAAGAGGCAGGAAAGGAGGTGGAGGGTGCGCTGGGGGCGAGAGAAAGAGGTCTTGCAATCATAAGTGGGATGAATGAGAAGGTCTTATCGAGCAAAGACTTGAAGGCACTAAAGGAGCAAGCTTTGAGGATCTCTGGGGGAGAGTGAACAAAAAGAGCAAGGAATGTGGAAAGTCTGTGTATTGCTTTCCCTAAATCTGCAAATGCCATGTACTCAGCTCTTGTGTGTGTATTCATGAGTGTGTTTGTATGTGTGTGTGTTTCAAAACTTTTCTCGAATTCTGAGTTTGGTACATGGCTTTAATTTTTGCCTTAATGACTTCCTGCACTTTGGGAGCTCTTTAATAGATGCATTTTGAAAGTTGTAATCATCAGTCCTGGGTTGATATCACATTACCTATGTGGAAAAAGCAGAATTGCTTTGGCACTGATTGGATCTTGGGATGGTGACTCTATTTTCCTGGGTTTTAATGCAAATCATGGAAAACATGTCAGAGCCCTGGTCTCAAGTGTTTCTCTTAAATAGGGGAGAATCGTGTTCCTTTATGCAGGGGGTACAGGAAGGGACTTGGGGTGGGGGGGGACATGTGTAGAAGGGTTCTTATATTTTAAATGCCAGTCAGCTGCAACCACTAGTTATCTGGAGCCTGTTCAAACTCATTTGGAGAACAGTTGAATTTTTAAAGTGCCTTTTGATTCTCTCTTTCATTTATTTTAACTGATCTGCTGGGATTAGGAGCTTGGTAGGGGAACACCAGAATGCTTGCCAAAATGTGTGAATAATTAGAGCTCCGATGATGTGTGCCAGATAGAAGGGGAGTATTCACACTTCTGATTAGATTCAGCTAAATGCAGTTGTAAATCACTGCTGCCACAGTAACAGCCCCATCAAGAGTTAGCAGGGGAGGAGGCAGGGAAGAGATGAGGGGCTGCCCCAAGGGATGAGGTGTGGAAGAGGAGGACAAGGAGTTTGGTTCCAGTTACCAGCAGCCAGAGTGACGATGATTTTGGCATTACTCTTTCCATTCAGTTTTATCATCTTGAGTCTTGCTGGCTGCCATCTTGACAAATGTGAATAAGATGAGTCCTGGTCTATGGACACTTGCAGTCTCATGGGAGGTGAATGAGACACAGTTGAGCAGGGAGTGTGATGAGTGTGTCTGTAGGACAGACACCATATGGACAGAGCCCTGGGCAGGAGGCAGTTCTGCGGAAGGGAAGGGAGAAGGGGGTGATGGAAAGGCAGTAGCTTCCTTCAGAGGTAGACGGTGGCATCAGAGAGCTCAGTGGGACAAACTCCAAGCAAAGAGAGCAGCACGCACAAAGGCTCAGACAGAAAAGGGCCCCTTGGTTGAAGAGTGCACTACTCCACTATGGCTAGAGACAGGGAATGACACTAGACAGAAGGATGTGCCAGGGATGTGCCTGATGAATGGGGTTAGAATAGCAAGGGTCTTAAAGGCCCATACAGGAAGCTCTTTTTCAAACTCCATCCAACTCCAGAGATCCCAGTTCACCTCTGACAAAGGGTCAGTCTCCCATCTCAGCAAGAGAACCCATCTTCACCAGGGCCACTGGTGGGACTGTGTTCTTCATCTTTCTTTCTTTCTTTTTTTTTTTAATAAATTTATTTTTTATTGGTGTTCAATTTACCAACATACAGAATAACACCCAGTGCTCATCCCGTCAAGTGCCCCCCCTCAGTGCCCGTCACCCATTCACCCCCACCCCCCGCCCTCCTCCCCTTCCACCACCCCTAGTTCGTTTCCTAGAGTTAGGAGTCTTCATGTTCTGTCTCCCTTTCTGATCTTTCCCACACATTTCTTCTCCCTTCCCTTATATTCCCTTTCACTATTATTTATATTCCCCAAATGAATGAGAACATACACTGTTTGTCCTTCTCCGATTGACTTACTGCACTCAGCTTAATACCCTCCAGTTCCATCCACGTTGAAGCAAATGGTGGGTATTTGTCGTTTCTAATGGCTGAGGAATATTCCATTGTATACATGAACCACATCTTCTTTATCCATTCATCTTTCGTTGGACACCGAGGCTCCTTCCACAGTTTGGCTATTGTGGCCATTACTGCTAGAAACATCGGGGTGCAGGTGTCCCGGCGTTTCATTGCATCTGAATCTTTGGGGTAAATCCCCAACAGTGCAATTGCTGGGTCGTAGGGCAGGTATATTTTTAACTCTTTGAGGAACCTCCACACAGTTTTCCAGAGTGTCTGCACCAGTTCACATTCCCACCAACAGTGCAGGAGGGTTCCCCTTTCTCCACATCCTCTCCAACATTTGTGGTTTCCTGCCTTGTTAATTTGCCCCATTCTCACTGGTGTGAGGTGGTATCTCATTGTGGTTTTGATTTGTATTTCCCTGATGGCAAGTGATGCAGAGCATTTTCTCATGTGCGTGTTGGCCATGTCTGTGTCTTCCTCTGTGAGATTTCTCTTCATGTCTTTTGCCCATTTCATGATTGGATTGTTTGTTTCTTTGGTGTTGAGTTTAAGAAGTTCTTTATAGATCTTGGAAACTAGCCCTTTATCTGATAAGACATTTGCAAATATCTTCTCCCATTCTGTAGGTTGTCTTTTAGTTTTGTTGACTGTATCCTTTGCTGTGCAAAAGCTTCTTATCTTGATTAAGTCCCAATAGTTCATTTTTTATTTTGTTTCTTTTGCCTTTGTGGATGTATCTTGCAAGAAGTTACTGTGGCCGAGTTCAAAAAGGGTGTTGCCTGTGTTCTCCTCTAGGATTTTGATGGAATCTTGTCTCACATTTAGATCTTTCATCCATTTTGAGTTTATCTTTGTGTCTGGTGCAAGAGAGTGGTCTAGGTTCATTCTTCTGACTGTGGATGTCCAATTTTCCCAGCACCATTTATTGAAGAGACTGTCTTTCTTCCAATGGATAGTCTTTCCTCCTTTATCGAATATTAGTTGCCCATAAAGTTCAGGGTCCACTTCTGGATTCTCTATTCTGTTCCACTGATCTATGTGTCTGTTTTTGTGCCAGTACCACACTGTCTTGATGACCAGAGCTTTGTAGTACAACCTGAAATCTGGCATTGTGATGCCCCCAGCTCTGGTTTTCTTTTTTAAAATTCCCCTGGCTATTCGGGGTCTTTTCTGATTCCACACAAATCTTAAAATAATTTGTTCTAACTCTCTGAAGAAAGTCCATGGTATTTTGATAGGGATTGCATTAAACGTGTAAATTGCTCTGAGTGTTACTCAATGTTATTGACATTTTCACGATATTAATTCTGCCAATTCATGAGCATGGAATATTTTTCCATCTCTTTGTGTCTTCCTCAATTTCTTTCAGAAGTGTTCTACAGTTTTTAGGGTATAGATCCTTTACCTCTTTGGTTAGGTTTATTCCTAGGTATCTTATGCTTTTGGGTGTAATTGTAAATGGGATTGACTCCTTAATTTCTCTTTCTTCAGTCTCACTGTTAGTGTATAGAAATGCCACTGACTTCTGGGCATTGATTTTGTATCCTGCCACGCTACCGAATTGCTGTATGAGTTCTAGCAATCTTGGGGTGGAGACTTTTGGGTTTTCTATGTAGAGTATCATGTCATCGGCGAAGAGGGAGAGTTTGACTTCTTCTTTGCCAATTTGAATGCCTTTAATGTCTTTTTGTTGTCTGATTGCTGAGGCTAGGACTTCCAGTACTATGTTGAATAGCAGTGGTGAGAGTGGACATCCCTGTCTTGTTCCTGATCTTAGGGGAAAGGCTCCCAGTGCTTCCCCATTGAGAATGATATTTGCTGTGGGCTTTTCGTAGATGGCTTTTAAGATGTCGAGGAATGTTCCCTCTATCCCTACACTCTGAAGAGTTTTGATCAGGAATGGATGCTGTATTTTGTCAAATGCTTTCTCTGCATCTAATGAGAGGATCGTATGGTTCTTGGTTTTTCTCTTGCTGATATGATGAATCACATTGATTGTTTTACGAGTGTTGAACCAGCCTTGTGTCCCGGGGATAAATCCTACTTGGTCATGGTGAATAATTTTCTTAATGTACTGTTGGATCCCATTGGCTAGTATCTTGTTGAGAATTTTTGCATCCACGTTCATCAGGGATATTGGTCTGTAATTCTCCTTTTTGGTGGGGTCTTTGTCTGGTTTTGGAATTAAGGTGATGCTGGCCTCATAGAACGAATTTGGAAGTACTCCATCTCTTTCTATCTATCCAAACATCTTTAGTAGAATAGGTATGATTTCTTCTTTAAACGTTTGATAGAATTCCCCTGGGAAGCCATCTGGCCCCGGACTTTTGTGTCTTAGGAGGTTTTTGATGACTGCTTCAATTTCCTCCCTGGTTATTGGCCTGTTCAGGTTTTCTATTTCTTCCTGTTCCAGTTTTGGTAGTTTCTGGTTTTCCAGGAATGCATCCATTTCTTCTAGATTGCCTAATTTATTGGCGTATAGCTGTTCATAATATGTTTTTAAAATCGTTTGTATTTCCTTGGTGTTGGTAGTGATCTCTCCTTTCTCATTCATGATTTTATTAATTTGAGTCTTCTCTCTCTTCTTTTTAATAAGGTTGGCTAATGGCTTATGTATCTTATTAATTCTTTCAAAGAACCAACTCCTGGTTCTGTTGATCTGTTCCACAGTTCTTCTGGTCTTGATTTCGTTGAGTTCTGCTCGAATCTTTATTAACTCTCTTCTTCTGCTCGGTATAGGGTCCATCTGCTGTTTTTTCTCTAGCTCCTTTATGTGTAAGGTTAGCTTCTGTATTTGAGTTCTTTCCAGTTTTTGAATGGATGCTTGTATTGGGATGTATTTCCCCCTCAGGACTGCTTGTGCTGCATCCCAAAGATTTTGAACGGTTGTATCTTCATTCTCATTAGTTTCTATGAATCTTTTTAATTCTTCCTTAATTTCCTGGTTGACCCTTTCATCTCTTAGCAGGATGGTCCTTAACCTCCACGTGTTTGAGGTCCTTCCAAACTTCTTGTTGTGATTTAGTTCTAATTTCAAGGCATTATGGTCTGAGAATATGCAGGGGACGATCCCAATCCTTTGGTATCGGTTCAGACCCGATTTGTGACCCAGTATGTGGTCTATTCTGGAGAAAGTTCCATGTGCACTTGAGAAGAATGTGTATTCACTTGAGTTTGGATGTAAAGTTCTGTAGATATCTGTGAAATCCATCTGGTCCAGTGTATCATTTAAAGCTCTCGTTTCAAAAAAAATAAATAAATAAAGCTCTCGTTTCTTTGGAGATGTTGTGCTTAGAAGACCTATCGAGTATAGAAAGAGCTAGATTGAAGTCACCAAGTATAAGTGTATTATTACCTAAGTATTTCTTCACTTCAGTTATTTATTGATTGATATATTTGGCAGCTCCCACATTCGGGGCATATATATTGAGGATTGTTAAGTCCTCTTGTTGAATAGATCCTTTAAGTATGATATAGTGTCCCTCTTCATCTCTCACTACAGTCTTTGGGGTAAATTTTAGTTTATCTGATATAAGGATGGCTACCCCTGCTTTCTTTTGAGGACCATTCGAATGGTAAATGGTTCTCCAACCTTTTATTTTCAGGCTGTAGGTGTCCTTCTGTCTAAAATGAGTCTCTTGTAGACAGCAAATAGATGGGTCCTGCTTTTTTATCCAGTCTGAACCCCTGCGCCTTTTGATGGGGTCATTAAGCCCGTTCACGTTCAGAGTTACTATTGACAGATATGAGTTTAGTGTCACCATGGTATCTATTCAGTCCTTGTTTTTGTGGATTGTTCCACTGAACTTCTTCTTAAAGGGGAATTTTAAGAGTCCCCTTAAAATTTCTTGCAGAGCTGGTTTGGAGGTCACATATTCTTTCAGTTCCTGCCTGTCTTGGAAGCTCTTTATCTCTCCTTCCATTTTGAATGAGAGCCTTGCTGGATAAAGTATTCTTGGTTGCATGTTCTTCTCATTTAGGACCCTGAATATATCCTGCCAGCCCTTTCTGGCCTGCCAGGTCTCTGTGGAGAGGTCTGTGTTACCCTAATACTCCTCCTCATAAAAGTCAGGGATTTCTTGTCTCTTGCCGCTTTAAGGATCTTCTCTTTATCTTTGGCATTTGCAAGCTTCAGTATTAAATGTCGAGGTGTTGAACGGTTTTTATTGATTTTGGGGGGGGGGATCTCTCTATTTCCTGGATCTGAATGCCTGTTTCCCTTCCCAGATTAGGAAAGTTTTCAGCTAGGATTTGTTCAAATACATATTCTGGCCCTCTGGCCCTTTCGGCGCCCTCCGGGGACCCCAATTAAACGTAAGTTTTTCTTCCTCAGGCTGTCGTTTATTTCCCTTAATCTATCTTCATGGTTTTTTAATTGTCTCTTTTTTCCTCAGTTTCCCTCTTTGCCATCAACTTGTCTTCTATGTCACTCACTCGTTCTTCCACCTTGTTAACCCTCGTCGTTAGGACTTCTAGTTTGGATTGCATCTCATTCAATTGATTTTTAATTTCTGCCTGATTAGCTCTAAATTCCACAGTCATGAAGTCTCTTGAGTCCTTTATGCTTTTTTCTAGAGCCACCAATAGCTGTATAATAGTGCTTCTGAATTGGCTTTCTGACATTGAATTGTAATCCAGATTTTGTAACTCTGTGGGAGAGAGGACTGTTTCTGATTCTTTATTTTGAGGTGAGGTTTTCCTTCTAGTCATTTTGCTCAGTGCAGAGTGGCCAAAAGCAAGTTGTATTGGGAAAAGGAGAAAAAGAGAGGAGAGAAAGAAGGAAAGAAAAGAGAAAAAGAAAAAAGAAAACAGGAAGAAGAAAAAGAAAAAAGAAGAAAAAGAGAAAGAAAAAGAAAGAAAGGGAAAAAAGGGTGGGGGAAGGAAACAAATCAAAAAGCAAAAAAAAAAAAAAAATAGAAAAGTAAAAAACCACGGGGGAGTATCTTCTGATTCTGTGTACTTTAAGTCCCTTGACTTCTCCTGGAACTTGTCCGTCTAGCTGGTCTTCTGGGGGAGGGGCCTGCTGTGCTGATTTTCAGGTGTTAGCAGTTGGGGGAGCTGCTCTGCCCCCTGCCTGGTGCAGGGCTCAGTGGGGGTTGTTTACCCCGTAAGGCCGCAGGAGGAACAGCCCCAGTGGCGGGGCCAGCTCTGCAGCCCTGGAGTCAGCCCCCGCAGTAGCTCCGGAGCTCTCCGTCTGCAGGGCCTGGAGGCTCCGGGGCAGGGCCGCTGTCTGCTCAGCTCGGGGCAGGAGCGTCCTTGCGGTCCTGGGCCCTCCGGCCTCTGCCGGGGTGGGGGGGGGGGGGCGGATCCTGGGCTGTGTCCCGGCGCCCTGTGCTCCGGAGCCTGCGCTGTTGGATTCCCGCTCCCGCCCCGCAGCCCCCTCCGCGGAGCCGCCCCCAAGCCCCCCCCGAGCTGCTCCCGCCCCGCAGCCCCCTCCGCGGAGCCGCCCCCGAGCCCCCAGAGCTGCTCCGGGTCCCGCCGTGCGCGCTGCAGCCCTTAGGGAGCTCGGCGCACTCGCCGGGGCGCAGGTGTCTGTTAGTGTCCCCGGGAGCCCGAGGGCATCCCCGCCCTCCTGGGTCCTGCTCCAACTCCCTGCGAGCCCCTTTCCGCCCGGGAAGGTTGGTGCAGCTCCTGCGTCTCCGGGACGGGGCTCTCCTGTCCTGGGGACACTCGCCCCGGCCTCAGCCCGGCTCCTCGCGGGGCCCCTCCCCCTTGGAGGCCTTTTGTTTCTTTATTTCTCCCCCCCCTTCCTACCTTGATGGAAGCGTGAACTCTTCTCACTGTAGCATTCCAGCTGTTCTCTCTTTAAATCTCAGGCCAAATTCGTAGATTTTCAGGATGATTTGAAGGTTATCTAGATAATTGGGTGGGGACAAGTGATTTGGAGACCCTACTCTTCCACCATCTTGCCCCGCCTCTCCTGTGTTCTTCATCTTTATATCTATTAGGGCAGGAGAAATGTTGAGAACGACCACTCTCACCCATGGAGTGGGGAGCCCATGGAGGTTAAGATGAATGCAGATATATAAAATGGTTAATTGAAGAAGACACCTTGCAGAAGCTATGGTGCAGAATTATTAGTTTGGGTGGGTAAGCTTGCAGACTCCTGGACTGGATGTAGGTGGCAGCCTAGGGTCAAGGTCAGAACAAAGACATGGCTCAAGGAATCCACTTCAAGAGAGACTTTATGGTGGAATCAGTCAGGCACTGGGCTGGGGTCCTTGGTGAGCTGAAGGAGGCCTTTTATGCATTCTTCTGCCATTATTCTAACCATACTGATCTCTCCCGATTACTATGAAGTGCCATCTCCAAAGACCGTGTCCTGCAAGAAGTAGACAGTGTCAAAAATATTGCCCCAGGGCCGGCATCCTGGCAGTTCCCTAATGACTTCTCCCTCTCCCATACCGCTCCCTAGTCTCTGCTCCCCACTGTTGCCAAAGGCAGGGTGGCCTTAAAGGGAAAAATTCCCCTCTTCCCAAGTAGAGCCAGCCTGTAGATGCCTCCTGCAGCCCCTCCTTCTGTCATGTTCTTTGAAGAGCAGCCCACTTTCTCTGTCTTGATAATGCAACAAGTTGTTCTGGAATGAACCAGCAGCTTGAGGTGGGAGTTAAAAGCCCAGGAAAAGGAATGCAGGGGAAGTGCGGCAGAATGGCATGAAACCCAAAGCAAATGGTAAAAATGAGCAACACATGGAGAATGTGGAGTGGGAGGGGCCCTGGGGGGAAGACATAAAAATCACAACCACATCTGACATCTCTAGAAATGGTGAGAGACAGAGGGAATAACACATGTGGCTCTCTTCACGTCAGAAAGATTCTTCTGTACCATTCAGGGGTGGACGAAGATTCTTTTGGAAGATGTAAACGCTTTTCAAGTTGTTCTACCAAGCCTTTTATTTCTTCCACTTAGGCCAGGAAGTTCATATACTCAGAGAAAAGCTTGGTCTTCTGAATTTTCTCCAGTCACAAAATACTGCGCTAAACTGATGCTTTCCAAAATGTGCGTGAAAGCAGTTTAGGATGTGAGGAGAAAAACAGAACCACTGTTTATACTTCTTTTTATGTCACTGTTCTGGATTTATTTTGTGTGTGTATGTTTTAGAAATACATTAATCCAGTGGTATATGAGTCCAGTGTCTAAATGAACAGAAAAACATTAGGAAAGTTAAATTTGCTTGGTTTTCTGTTTGTTTTTACCTTGGGGACATATGATCCAAATGTAAAGACCACCAGGGTAGTTACTGGGGATGCTAGTCGAAGTTTGGGGCAGGAAAAACGCTTTAGAATTGTGAGATTCCTTATGGAAATGGGATTTAACTGGAGGGGTATTTCTTGCTAGCCTACGGGATGGCCTGCCAGCTCCACTTATTCTCTCAAAGAGCCCTTCCAAGTCTGGAGTCAGAACCCAGAGAGAAGGAAATTCCACAGATAAAGGGTCCCTTTGAACAAGAGGCGACCACGTTTATGTAGCCTATAATCGGATGGCAAAGCCACAGGCAGCAAAACCACAGTTGCTGTCACCCTCAGGGACCCTTTCCCTCACAGGTCTAGCTCCCTGACTGCCCTTCCCCAGCATTGTGGTTGTCATCGTTTGGGCTGGGGGTGTTGGGTGTTGTGGGCCTGTTTCGTTTTGCTTCTAGCACTACCATGAGACATGCCAGAGTCCTGCAGGGTTTTGAGGCTTCCTGTCGACAGCTGCACCCCTCACCCACAAAATAGAACCTAAATGGACATGTAACCTGTATAATCAAACCATAGGGCCAGTTTGCGGCCACCGTAGCATTTTTATTTTTTCTTTTTCAAGACTTAATTTCCAACCTAGCTCAGCCTCAGAAATCCCATTAATGTCAGAGCAGCAGGTGGCATCTGGGTGCCTTCACTTCTGTTGTTGGCTGTGCATCCATAGCTGGAGAACTTACCCTCCTACCCCACCACCCCCAGGCAGTCTCTTCTACTGGATAGGGGTCTTATTCCATCCTCATCCACTAGACCTTGACCCTAAATGATGCGTCTCTTCTAGAAACATACTCTGATAAGAAATGAAAGAGCGTCCATGACTTTCCTCACCTCAGTGCATAGACAGTGATGTCATAGGGTCTGACAAGCCCAGTTCCCTAAGACCTCTGGCTGCAAATGCTCCTATGAACTGCCTAGGCTCCCCTTTCCCCTTCCCTGCAGCCGTGTTAATGGTGAACCTTCTAGTTGCTGGACAAAGACAGTACATGTTGTGTAAGAACACACTATCAACAGCAAATGGAAGACATCGTACGTTAAGGTTGTCAGTTGCTGCATTTCTGCCATGTCGAAACAGGAGGTGAACCTTATCTGTTTGAAATAAACTGAGTGAAACCAATGTGAGCAGAGTCCTAAAGGAAGTGAACCATGGTAGAATCAAGAATCTCCTTCTGTTGGAGTGACTTTTGCCCACAGCTCCCTGTGGTGCCAGGAGAACTCAGGATCTCAAGAAAGTTTGGGCCTCAGCAGAAAAGTCATGGTGGAAGATGGTGACATCAGGGGGTCACGGTGCTTTGGTTTCCAGGAGCCCTCACCTCAGGGTGAGGGGCAGTAGGAAGGGCCCATGGCCTCTGGTGCCAAGTGCTGTGCTCATCACCTTCTTCCTGATGGTGAGCTTTGGAAAGTTCCATCAGGCAAAGCACCAATAGTAAATCTCTCAGCTGGTCACCCGGTCTCGTTCTGAAGTAGATGTGTTTGGTGAATGAAGAATTTGGGAAAAGCCAAGGAAGACGTGATCTTTCCTCAAGATAGTCTGTCCTCTCCCGCACTGTTCAGCTGGGTAGTCCACTGATATTGAGGGCGGGGCCATTTTCACACCTGCTAAGACACTTAGCGACATTGCTCTGCCCACTAAATGCCAGTAGCCCTCCCATCACCTTGACACCTGAAACATGTCCCCAGAAGTTTCAAATGCTTCCTGAGGGAGAGCCAGGGGAGAGAAGGGGCCATTACCTGTAGGTGTTCATAGACCGGGTGCAGCCAGTTATTTCACTCCGACTCCAGACTAAACTGTTACAACGTTTTGGAAAGAGAAGGTCAGTCCCCAAAGGAAACACCCGGCTATCCTGCTAGGCATTTACTGGTGTCTTTGTGTCACCAAATAGTAACAGTGTAGTTAGACTTCCACATTTTAGGTACAGAATTAGAGTTTCAAAGTCAATAAGCTGTAATGAGTATCTTTCTGTGTGTTTGAGATGATCTCTATGTAGGAACCAGTCTGGTAACTGGCTCAAATGCAGAGAGAATGTTTATTATCAATGAAAAGTCACTCTTTTAAAGAACCCACTTTCCTTTGTTTTGTTTTTCACTTTACACCAACCATCTCCCCTCTGCTAAAAAGGGAATTGAGATTACTTCTTAGTTGAGCTAGCAGCAATGAATTTGAATTTTTAAATCTGAGATTTTCATTAATTTGATAATAAGTCATGAATTCTAAGCTCAGTTATAAAAATCTTTATACCGCTTTTCTCTGTATTCACTTTGCAGGTTGCTGCACATGAACCTGGGTATATAGACTTGTTATAAATTGAATATTAAGGTTTTATAGACTATTTTTATTTTCTTCTGCTTGCATTTCTTCTTCTGGCTTTAATAGCCACATGCACCATCTTTAAAGGAAGCCAATTTTAGAGAAGTTTAACGAAGAGAGTTTCCCGAATGGAATAAGGGGAACCACACTGAGCCTGTATCACACCTTTGCCACACAATCAGAGACCTCTGTTGAAGCTATTCTGGAAAATATCTACTCTCGCCAGAAGCTGTCCTCCGTTGTCAGTGAAAAGGTATTAGGTGCAGGTGTCAAACATGACTAATGAGGCATGACAAGTCGACAGCAAAATAACAGATTATAGGTACAGAGGACTTGTGACTGAAGTGTGAACAGCAGTGTAGATGTGTGGCTGACACAGAAAAGAGGGAGACGGGCACGGAGGAGCAGTATCTATCACGCCCGTGCAAAGAACAGGCAATTTCAGTTATTTGACTGATACCTTCTCATAAGATCTAGTGGGTTGGGGAAAAAAATCTAAATTGTTTTTCTCTTTAAATTGTGAGGTCTCTGCAAGTCTTCTGGCTGGGCAGCCAAATGTCCAAAATCCTCTAAGATAAGCCAGAGTCGTCTTTTTCAGTTTTTAGATTTACACAACTTGTTGGGTTTTTGGTTTTGGTTTTGGTTTTGGTTTTTTTTACACAACTTGTTTTATTGTGAAACCATCAGAAAGGATGAGGTGTGTTTTGCTCTTTAACTTTATCATGGGGACAGCACGATAATAGCATGCGAGCACTCATCTCCAAAGGAATCGGGGCATGTCCATAATTACGCACAGCTTTGTGTAGGACACGTACTGTAGCGTTCTGCTCATCCGGACTCCACAGACCGCCCATGAGTCCACCGGGCCTCCACTGACTAGAAGAGACCAGTAAGAAAGAAACCAGAGAAAAGTATAAGTCGTTGTAGCTGTGTCAAAGGCTACACCCTAGTAGAGCAACACACTACCAGTTGGGTGATGTTAGGAGGGTTTGCAGGGCCTAAAGCTCAAACCCCAGTGGATCCTGCTTCACCAGACGGGGCATCTTCTGTTAGTGGCTCTCCAATGCCCAGCTATGGGTCTCTGCCCTATCCATGCTCACTAAATGATCATGGTTATGACTTTATTCTCTTGTTAACCTCAGGGGAGGCTACCAAAGAGATGAATTTTTAGGACTGCCTTTCTGGATGTGAGGCAGAAGTCTAGAGGAGAAGGAAGAGAGAAAAAGAAGCAAAATGAAGCCAGGTGGGGGATGGCTCCCTTTCAGGGTCCTTTCTATCCATTCTCCCAGAGTGGAGACGAAGAGGGAGTTAACGTGAGGCACGTCAGTCTTCCGAAAAGCAGCTCCAAATGATAGACCCAGGACAGGTTTCCAAACAGCTGTTATTCAGATTAGAGGCAGGGACTTGATGTATTGCCCCCATTAGAAAGTGTCCTAATGGAAAAGGCCTGCACTTTCTCCAGGTCCCATCTGAATTAAACAATTGGAGTATTTTAAATCGAGGGTCATAAGTGTCAACAAGATGGAGAGCTTTGCCTCTTGATTAAAAGAGGCCTATAAGTTACTTAGGAAGTTCTTGCCGGCACGAGGTCTGTGTGGCTCCTCTGAACCATTGTTCTAGGCGGGCTAAGTTCAGCCGTAGCCCCGAGAAAAGAGCCAGTGAGCCAGGCCTGAAAGTGCAGTGGGCAACTTGAGGATCCCTCTGACCATAGGGAGGGCCTGTCACATTTCTCAGCCAGATGGCAGGACTATGTCGGGTCTCATAGTCCTGCCACGCTCCGATAGGACCTAAGTGGCACACTCCCGTGTTAATACATCAGCCCATTTTTCCAGTCCTAGAGTGAAAGTGCTGCTCCAAGGTGAGGCGCTGGCCTTGGCATGGGATCCCTCCTGGCACGTGGCTTGGCACCCAGTTGGACAAGTCTGACATCAGTCCCAGAGCCCTGAGACAGGGGCAGCCCTAAAGCCCTGGGTGAAGTCTTTCTAGTATCCTTGTCACCCCTTGGACTGAAGGTAGTAGTGCAATCGCAGTCATAGGGGAAGGCTGTAGACTTGCCAGGAATGAGAGGAGAACAGAGAAGGGGAGCGTGGGGGCTGGTGAGAAGGGAGGGCGCAGAGCCTCAGCAGCAGTAGTGAGGGCGACAGCGTCTGGAGCGAGAGGCGACAGATGTCTCTAGGTACATGCCCTTATGGCAACTCTTCTGGAGAGAGAGGAAAATCCCAGTAATATTAACAGGGCTACAACAAATGAAAATTGGAAAATAAACAGATGGAACATGCCTCATAGTTTAGCTTTTATCATCAATAATTCTGAATCTGCAAGTGAATATGGCTAACTGTAGTTCAGGCCATCTGCCTTTCACTTTAAGATACTGTGTGGAATCCTACTCTCCTTGGGGGGGGGGGGGGGGGAGGCCCGAGAGGGAGGGAGGAGGGAGGGAACCAGAGGGGCAAAGACTCATTATTCTCAGCTGTCCTGTCAAAACAAACATGTGATCGCGCCTTGTGGAAAGGTCAAGTGCAGATGGACACCATCCATCTCTAGAGAATGAAGGCAGCCAACTTGACCCGTGCTGCTCTTTCTGGGCTTGGGGGGACCCCTTCTGGCTGCCCTTCTGATTTCAAGTATAAGCACCTTCGAGGCAGGCTTTGTGGCTGCTTCTGGCAGGCTGTGGTGCAGTGGTGGTGAGTCGGGGAGGACCCAGCATCTCTATATGTGGGGAGAATTAACTCTGCTGAGGGCCTTCTGCATCCCAGCCTGTCTAAGCTGCCCCCAAGTGCTCCTATGTGTCTCAAGTATTTTGGAAGGTTGTCTGGGATTCCAGCCAATGTGGGCGATGAAAGGTCCAGAGAGGCCAGAGAAGTGTGTTGTTCTGCCACAGGGAGTTAGAATCTGATAAAGCACGAATCTCCAAGACTGGGGACTGCTGATTCTGGGCAAGCATCAACCCAAATCAAACCTTGTCGCCCACCTTTTAAAATTAACTTGTTATTCAGAAGGCAGTATTGGGACAACGCTAAGGAAATAAATTTAAATGGCGAATCACCTACAAACTCAGTTTTCACCTGCTCTACTTATGTATTTCTTTCTTTAGAGTAACCTGAGAAAGAGAATAAATAAAGCTTTTATCACTTTGTAAATTGTTTCGTCAAGAATCCTATATCTGAGGTGCAGATGAATGTGTAATTCTTTTTTTTTTTAACATGACAGCAGCTGGCTTTTTTATTGAGCTTTTCTGAACATTTAAAAACCAGAAAACTGAAATATAAAAACCAACCAAAAATATCTCAGGGGAAGTGGTCCTGAAAATTGTGTGTGTGTATGTGTGTGTGTGTGTGTGTGCATGAGTAGCTCAGATGGGCATGTGTGTGTGCACAAATACCAAAGGTATTCCAAAGACTTTTAATTTTTTAAGTGTTGACTACTGTTTGTTCATACCCCAGTGGTGTTAACAAGCAGTAGATTGTTAGTGACAATCACACTCTCTCCAGCACTTACAGCAGAAGGCTTGATTTAATCGAAGAGCTATCATTTATTATTCTGTTGTGCAATTCCAGGGGGGTAGCTAACTGATCAAGCTCTGGCTCCCTGGAGCAGAGGGCTTTTTTTTTTTTTTTTTTTTTTTTTTTGTTATGTCTAAATCCTCAATACAAATTGCAGTATTTCTGGACTCCCAGCGGGACCCATTAGAGCCTGTAGGGCATTAACGATCATTAATAGTGCTGTCAGAAAGAGGGTGGGGGGTTGGGAGGGAAGCAAAGAAAGGAAGGGAGATGGGAGGGGGCGGGGCAGGGGGTGATGAAGAGTAGCCAGAGTTGTGTAGCTTTTTTCAGAAATGGAAAAATAACATATCTGCTTTGTTCATAGTGCCCAGTGCTTGATGTTTATTAGCAGGCATCTTTAATTATGTAGGTTAGTATCAGCCAGGTATTTACTTCAATGTATTGAAATCCTTGAATTGCCTTCAAATCCTTCTTCGCCTTCTACACCCTTTCCCCTAGCTTCCGGGTGTCTGTCTTTCCCCAGAAGTCAAGCTGGTTTTGAATCGCCAGCTCTAAAAACAGAACAGGAGGAGACAGAAAATTGTGTGTGGGGGGGGTCCCCACATGTACGCATGCGTACACATGCTCCAGCCATCATTTATGATCTTGCCTGTGCTATCCCATTAACTGATCGCTTTCTAAGCATTTAACTATATAGTAATCAGATAGAAATGTTTTAATCACTCACTAACTAGCTTACTTACCAGTGCTGTGGAGAAAGGGTTAGATATTAATGAGGATAACAAGCTTATGTTTGCATTTTAAGAGTACTGCTGTTTTAAGCAAGAGAGACCCTGACTTGGGGTCTTGTCCGGAACTGAAGTCTTTTTCCAAGAATCTTCTTTCTTGCAGAACTCTGTGTCCATACCAGGCTGCCTCATCTTTGGCTTCCTTATGGTTGTATATTTTTCTCCTACAATTTCATTTTTCTTTTACATCTCAGATTCTTGAAATCTCACCTTTTACATCTATTATATTTCCCACCCAAACCACAGAAAAGAATTTTTTCAAACTAATAATTAAAATGTATGTGTTATATCCTTGTTCTTTCATTCATTCCAGCATTGTGTGCCTGTGAGGTGCCAAACACTATACTTGACACAGGGGATATGGTGGAGAGAGCAAACACCAAGCCATTGTTCCAGCCCTCGTGGAGCACCTGCTATGGTGCAAGAAGCAGACTTCATTCACAGAGTCCAGGCATCTGGGTGGCTCACCCATTAAGTGTGGGACTCTCGATTTCAGCTCAGGTCATGATCTCTGGGTTGTGAGATTGAGCCCCGTGTGGGGCTTCATGCTGAGCCAAGGAGTCTACTTGGGATTCTCTTTCTCCCTCTCCATCTGCCCCTCTCCCTGCTCACACTTGTGCTTGAGCACTCTTGCTTGTTCTCTCAAATGAATAAATAAATCTTAAAAAAAAAGAATCCCACAGAGTCATGTAGAATCACAGCTATGATGCACAGGAGAGGCATAGGGACTATGAGAAATTATAAAGCATTCTGACCCAGAAGTGAGGTTGGCAAAAATTTTCCACAGAAACTGTAGCTGAATGGTATAAAGGAAGACCAGATTAGTGATTCCTTTGTTCCAGATGCTATCCTGTGGTAGGTGTTTCTCCATGAATTAATTCAGTTAATCCTTACAACTCTAGAGCATAGGGAGGATTCTCCAATTTACAGATAAGGAAACTCAGGTTTAGAACAGCATGAGCTGCCTGTCTGATCCACGGTGTAAGCCCATGGCTCATGGCTAAATACCCCTGGTGCTAAGAGCTTGACCCTTGGAAGGTAACTATTCCATCTTTCCCTCTTCACCTCTTTTGGCATCTCTGAGCCCAGTTAAGTCAGGCTGACTGACACAGAGTCATTTAGGTCTCACTGAGGCTTCAGAATGGTGTGGGTGCTATACTCACAGTGGAGATAAAGGCCCAGCTTTGTGGTGGCGACTTCCCAAATTAGGCAAGACTGATTCAAAACAACTTCATTTTCTACAGCAGTACCCCTAAGGGGAACTTGAACTTCAGTGATTCCTGATGCAACATCTATCCTCAGAGTTGTGTCTAGCTTCAGCGACAGGCCTGTGGCCCAGGGATTTTGAAGTTTGGAAGGGTAGGCTATGTAGCTCTCCGCTCACTATCAGGACATACCCCATCTCTATCCATATCAGCACACCTTGTCTGGTATGGCCTCTTTCCCCATGGGTCTTGCTTCTCCTATGGGCTATCTCAAAACAGGGGCCTGGGTTCCAGATATTCTGAAAACAGCCCTTTCCCTGCCTCTCCATCCTGAGTGAATCTTTCTGCACATCTTTATAAAGCCCTTCCCCATATTTTAGGCACTAGAATTCTTTCCTTAAATTTGATCTTCCTTCAAATAAATTTTGATGGACTTTAATTAAACTCAATACCAGAATAATTAGCAACTGAAGAAAACTAGTTCTTTTCCTCTAGGAGAGAGAGGGCTTAGTAACCAAATATTCCTAGAAAGTAGGGAAACATTTTCATTCCTTCATTCCAGGAAATAGTAATCCTCCAAGGGTGGTCCAGGTATGGAGAGGGGAGGAGTCCCTTTCAGGAGTTCCACAGCACCAAAATTATTTTCATTAGAATAAGACATCATTTGGCTTTTCCACCTACTCACATTCATTCACAAATGTACAGTGAGTTTTCCAAACGTGATTGAGACAGATCGAAAGCAAAAGCAGATAGGAGAATTTAGCTGTCTTCTGTCAAACCAGACATTAGAGAAATTTGCAAAGATGTAAAAGTGTTATCCTTCTCACTAATTTTTTGTTTTGTTTTGGAAGTTATGGTTTTTTTCTTAAAAATATTTTATTTGTTAACAGGCACTGGATTTATTATTGTTATTTTAAATGAATTAATAAACATTTTTTACTTTTCTCAGCTTTAATTTTTCATAAGATAACCACAAACAGCTATAATACACATAAACAATAGCTTTTTCAAAGGCTTCCAAAAATTTTAAGAATATAACAGGATTCTGTGGCCCAAACACTTCAGAACTGCTACAGTGGAGCAAAGCGAGGGGAGAAAAACCAAATAGACAAATTTCCTTACAAAAGTGGCATTGCCACATTGACAATTTCCAACTTGGATTGTGTTTCCCAGTGAGAGGAGTTCTTTGACTATTTCGGCCCCGCCTCTCTTTTTCTTTTTCCTTTTTTTTTTTTTCTTTCACATTTGGAAAGGCCTTAAAAAATAGTCGTCCCCTAAACCCAGGTATTCACACGCTGCAGTTTCCCTGGAACAGTCCCAACTTCTATGTCTTTTGCCTTGGCATAATTATTAAGAGTTCCCCCTTTAATTCTGCGGAGTGTCCCAGTTTGACTGATAAATCATAGGTCAGCCTACCTAAGCCCCTTTCAACTTTATGAGCTTCTAAGTGACAAAGTAAGATACCAATCTTCCTATCATTCAGATTTAAGGAAATACTCCATTTGGCTGGATTGGCAGGACTGTAGCCGCTGCACGTACTTGTCTATGACTCCTCTTCCAGCTGTGGAGGTGGGTGTCCGTGATGATCTCAGCTGGGCACTGAGCAGTCAGGCTTCTGCTCTCATGGTAGTAGTGCCCTGGCAGGCCACATGCTCAGAAAGCTCATCAGCAACCAGCAATTCTGATGACCCACATGTCCACTGATATTGGCGACACAGAGGCATTTGCAGGGCTTTTTCTGGACGTTGCTAAGCCTGCTGGATCTAAGATTTCAAATACTGTTTTGAGCTACTTGATGCAGAGGTGAAACCAGACCACTTGGAGGGAAGTGTGAAATTCCTCGGAGTCCTTCAACTCACTTGTGACTCTATAAAAATTATCCCAGGGTCAGAAGCAAAGGAGTAGGGGACAGTGATGCTCCAAATGTTATGGCAGCCTGGGATCATGCTTTCCCTCCCACTCCCCAGTAGAAAAGTGTGCATTGCTTTTCATAGTGCTAGCTTGCACGATTTGGGGTGTATTTTAACTACCCCTCCAGAAAGACTAAGATCCTCGTTAACAGGAAACTTCTCTCTGTCAGGTTCTGGGAGCGGAAATTGGAATTCTTTTTAATTGACCATATGGTTAGTTTTGCAGCTTTGTGAAGCCATAAATCTTTGGTGGAGGTGTAACCCAGCAGAAATGTCACCAGAGGAAATAATTTTGTTTGGCTTTTCCTCTTGTTTCCTTCCCAAACTCTTTTTTTTTATTTTAAATCTATGCACTTTTGATATATGCACATTGCTGAGTGAGGTGCAGGGGGCCAGTGGGTCTTGGACAAGTGAGCATGGCAGGGATCTATCAGGCAGATCCAACAGTTCCAGCCACATTCTGAGAGCTCGAAATTTGGCTTTTGCTGGTGCCAGCAATTACAAAAGAGGCCTACTCAGCTTTAAGCACTCAAGTGTTGATGGACAAAGTGCTAGTTTAACAGATCTGTGTAATGGGGAACAGGTGAATAAATACAGGATTAGTGAGCCCTTCACAGTAACAGCCTTATTATCACATGTTATGTGGGGTTTCTGCCTCCATTTGACAACTTGGGTTGTGTAAAAATTTTAAAGCAACACAACATGGAGGAAACCTTTCATACCAAAACATTGAAACAATTAATCAAGATTTATAAAATCTCTGGGTGGTAGTAGTCCGTTTACCAAAGTGGCTATTTCTGATCAGATCCACAGCCTCCTAAATGAATAAATGGAGAGCACAGCCCCAGAAGCCACAGCCTCCATAAGAGGTGCGGTTGTTTTCCATAACTGGAGACATCAAAAGCCTGTGTGCAATCAAAGAGCATTCTGTTATGTGAGTGAGGATGTAATAAGGGGACAGTTTTGAGTGTGTCTAGCCCAGAAGGCATGTTATTTAACCCCCTCCCCGCAACACGGTACCTACGCCCACAGCAAACCACACTCATGAAGCTGACTCCACTCTCAGATGCTTACTGTAATCCATCTCTTGCTCCTGGGGAGGTATTTTAATCCTGACCTAGCCCCTTTATTAAAAGGAAATGCTATTCCCATAGAGGTCATATACTTTTCCTTTGAATGGCCCCATAATTTAGTGAGTAAACACTGGATGGATTGGTTTTACAAATTTTAAACTCTGTATGAATCATGTCCTCCATACATATCCTTTTGAAAGTTGCTTCCTCAGCTACACTTTGTGTCTTAGATGTTTATTTTAGGCACAGCTCTAATTTATTTTAACTGCTGTATATTATTTCATTATAGGGATAAACCACACTTTAGTAATCCTCCTGTCAATGGATATTTAGCTTGTCTTCCATTTTTATCATCATGAAGAATTCCACTATAAACCAAGTTCCCTTTAGATCAAAGATCAAGTAGACCAAAGATGAGGCACTTTCTCCCTGACTGCTTACTGCTAGTTATTCTGTATAGTGGGTGAATCCATTTCCACATCCCAAAGGCATGTGAGAGTTCCCTTTGGCCACATCTTGCCCAACATTTACATCAAAGACATTTTAATATTTGCCTATCTGATGGATATAAAATATCTCACTATTATTATAATTTAGATTTTCTGAATCACTAGTGAAATGGAACATCTTTTACATGCTTATAAGCTAGTCAACATACTGATGTATTCTGCCCATTTTTTATTAGGTTGCTAATGTTTTGTTATATTGACCTCTAGAGCTCCTTATATGCTCTGGGTACTAATGTTTTTCCATGATGTGCTTTATAATCATTCCTTGTTCCTTCATTCCTTTTGTGAAGTAGCAGAAAATGCAACCAAATAGGTATTGGGAGCTGTAGCACAGAGAGGCTTGTAGGCGATGCTCAGGAGTTGAGTCTTTCCAGTAGGCAATTGGGAAGTCATGGAGGGTTATTAAAATTAACAACGTGGTCATATTTGCTTTAGAAAGATGAATGTAGTGCATAACAGAGGGTGGATTAAGGAGAGAAGAGAAGGAGATTCTGAACCCACATCATGGTCATGACTCCTACAAGCATTTCCTAGAATTTCTGGGGATAATTTGGGAATAGAATGGGAGGGTAGTGGTGAAAATTCAGTGGAGCGCTTCAGTCTGCTGTCTCCTGCTGAATCACCAAGTTGCTTTCATCACTTGCCTTAATGAGGATGGTTTCCAGCATCCCTCAGACCCCCAAGTCCACTCAGCAGGTGAGAAACTTGTTGGGTCCTTGATGCCCAGTTCAATTTTTCTTGTCCGGGGAGGACATTCTGCCAAACACTGATGGATCTTAATTCTCCCTGTGGCCCTAGCTTGTTCCCTTCATGCCACCTTGTCTGCCTCTTTCTGTCTCTCCCTCTCTCTCTTTTTTTTTTAAATTTTATTTCCCATTTTAAATCTTGCACAGTATAATACAATAAGCATTAAATCATGCAAATTGGTCTAGGTTACATTTTGAAAAATGTTAAGAGGAAACTGTTAAGAGACCAGTTTCTGACAGGCAATGCATTTTAAAGTTGAGGGATTTGAAATATTCCAGCAGTGGACCTAAAACAGCATTATAAATTAGTTCAACTTATCAGCCCTAAACAGAATTATTCATCTTCCAAAAGGGTATTTCATGGCCGCTGGGCCCAAACGATCGTTCACCTTCATTTTTGCCCTGCTCTAAGGGTAGGTCTCACTTTACTGAATTCTCCTGATTCATTACTGTGTGTTACTTTATGAATTTTTTATCAGCATTTTAATAGCTCTTTCAGATGATTGAATGTAACTGATTCTTGTAGCAGAACACTGATTGAACAGAAAGACAGTAATGTATGTCGTAGGGGTTAGCTTCAAGCCAAGCAACAGAGCTTTTACCTATAAGATGTGCTTTTTTCCCCTCGGTAAGAGTCTCTGCGGATAGAAGGAGCCCTCCTCCTCCTCCCACACAACCGCACCTTGCTTCTCCTGGAGGATTTGGGGAGGAACCTGCCATTTTCAGGCATGGTATTGCAAGCAAAGGCGGGGGGGGGGGGGGAGACAATTAATGTAGGCCTGAAATATCCTCTTTTTGTCATCAGAAGGATGTTTGCCATAGCAGAGGTTCTCAGGATGAGAGAAAGACATTAGATTTTTTCAGCGGGTTCAAGGCAGTGGGGGTGGGGGAGGAGTGTCTGTGGGAAGAGCTTAGAATCTGCTACTTCTTTGCTGTTTGACCTTGGGGACTTTATCCCGTTGTCTGGGGTTTTTTCACTTCCCTATAGATCAGAATAACCCACCTTACCCAGATGCCGTGAGGATTAAATGAAAAACTGTATCCAAAAGCCCCAAGCATAGAGCAGGCCCTAAGGAAATGTTTGTTGCATATGAATAATGTACATGAAAGCACTTTTAAACTTTTAAAGCACTATACAAATATAAGTTATTAATATAAACCAGCGTTGATGTTTGAGCAATAAGGCTTCCACTTACAATACTGTACGCTAAGGTGAACAATATGAAATTGCCATATCTATTGATCAAAAATGGCTAAATGATCAACAAATTCATATTGTTCGGCCTAATCCTTTTCTGTTATTTGATCATATGTGCCTTATATGATTAAAATTTTAAAACTGTGGAGGATTTGTGTTTAGGGAGTTAAATTAAATAGCTAGAGACACCTTACAGATAATTAAGTACAATTCTATCTGTTGGTAAGAAAACTGAGTCCAGACTACACTGGTGGTTAGTGGTAGATAGAAGAACAAACCAAGTTCTCGTTCCTAGATCCCTTGGACTTCGGCACTACGCCAAACAGCCTAAGTAAGTATGGTATTTCTTTACTCAGCTGATATGTAACAGAGCTCAAAAGAGAAACCACATCCTCTCAAGCCTTGACGAGGACTCTATCTTCTGTATATGCTGAGTCTGTAAAGCACCCAACACTACATAAATCCCCAAGAGTGCTCCCTATGCAAATGGTCAACTTAGAATGGAAACTAGTGATAAGTCAACATGAGTTTTAGACTTTGATACAGTGGGTTTAGTGGTATGAGATAGATTGACTAATGCCTGAATCAAGTCACAAAGCCCATTTGGTGGTTGGTGGCTCTTCTACCTCAGAGAAAATCCCAGTTGAGATTGACAGGAGTTAGTAGATAATCTATAGGAGAACTAGCTGAAGTCCTGTGTTACTGGGCATCTTGCATATGATCTGTATTCAGTTAACTTAATGACAGAAATTGCTTGCTTTCTCTTGCTCTAAAAGTCATAGATTAATCCAGAAAAACATATAAATAGAAGAAAAGTAATACAGGAAATGAATGGAAGTTAAATGTCTTATTTGGCAAATGAAAATATAGCCATTTGGGAAGATAATTCTCTGTGAAATGCTGGTAAAATATTTGAATCGCCAATACCCTTATTTGCTTCCTCATTTATGTCAACATCTTAATGTGAAATATAATGACAGCAAACATTTAGAAACAGTCTGGAAAGGCCTGGACCTAATTCATTTTAATGTCCTTATTTCATGTTTAAAGCCAAGTCTCCAAATGTGCCTTTAAAGTTATTTTTTATAACTTGTGTTTTAAGATTGTAAGATTGAAATATAGCATTTGGGGACAAGAAGGGTCTAGGAAAGAAGTTATATGAAAGTTGAGCAAAGATGAAAAGATTTTCATTGTCAATTTTCATAATTCTTCTAAGTTCTGTGGCTGGAAAGGGGCACTATGGAAAAGGTAGCACATCACCCTGTTCACATGCACAGTTACTATTTAGGAACTTCACCTATTAGGGAAAAAAAAAAAGCCAACAACACTAAAAGCCTTTAATGACCCTGTTTGCTTTCTCTCTGACATCTTCATATCTTTTTCCTTACTGAAAATAGTTGGGGACCTCAGTTATCAAATAAAAATGGTGACATCAACTAGGTCATGGGGAACTTTGATATTCAGAGGACATGCACATGGTAAGATGAAGGACAGACTAGTAGTTCAAGGAAAGTTTCAGGTTTGTGGAGTTCAACAACTTGTGAGAGGACAGAACTGATGTCTTTTTTAAGCAGATTCTCACCTTTGAAAGAGAGCTCCTGGGAGATTTGGATTTGGTGCTTCATCCTTTTCAAATGTAGAGGATAGAATTAACAGTGAGTGGTTGCCACATCCTTTCTTCCCAGACCAGCTGTGGTGCCGAAAACTGATCATTCTATCACAGAATGAATAGATGTTGAGTCTGAATGCTACTAAAACTCAATTAGAATTTAATAGACAACATAAATAGAGTGTTAACCATGGCAAACTAACTTTGAGAGAAGTCCCAGGGCTCAAGAGTAGGTGTAATAGCTCAACAAGAACAAAATCTTTTATGAATGGCTTCACATCTCATATACTACATTCAACGACTCATCATTTAGATAAATAGTATAGATCTTTTTACTGTTTTATAGGAGAAAAACTGAGATTTGGCGAGGTTGTAACTGGCACACGGACACAGAAAGTCAGTGACATTGGCAGGGCTCTGCTGCACCACTCTACTTGGCTGTGACCACTATCCACCTGAGTAGGTGTTCTCGTTGGCTGCCCTTGAGGGAGGTCAGAGGAAGAAGTGGGGAGGGAATCTGGATCATCAAAGAGGCTGTAGGCTGAGTGCGCTATTTTTAAAACTTTATTGAGATGTAGTTTATAGATCATAAAGTTGACCCATTTTAAGTATACCGTTCAATTCGTTCTTTGAATGTTATAGATACAAATTCTTTAAAAGATATTTTCTCCCAGTGTACATATGATTTGTCTTTTCATTTTCTTCATTTTCATCTTCTTCCTTTGAAGCACAAAAATTACCAATTTTGATGAAGTCCAGGTTGTCATTTTTTTCCTTTTATGGTGTACTCTCTTGGTGTCATATCTGAGTAACTTTCGCCTCATTGCAGATAATACTTTCAAAACCTAAGTACTATCAGTTCTCTCTCTGTGACACACACATGCATATGTACATGGACAGGTGTGCACATGTATGTACTTAAAGTTCACCAGTGGCTACTCATTTCATTTGGAAGAAAAGTCAGGCCTGTTGCTGTGGCCCAAAAGCCCTTCTCTGATCTGGCAGCCCTGCCGGGTCTTCTCTTGGTCACCATGTTCTGCCCTCTCTGGCCTCCACTGTTCCTCAGGCTCCTGCTGCGTATGAGCCTGTTCTGGGCTCTGGCTCTTGCTGCTGCCTCTGCCGGAAATACTTTTGCCCACATCTGCCTAGAGTTACCTCCTTCCTTTCATTCAGATCTCAGTTTAGATTTCACAGCCAGAATGATAACCTCCAAGGTCACTCTAGCTAGGACCCCTCTTTCAGCCAATAATGCCTTCTCTTATTTCTTTCACAATGCCCATCACTTTCTGGTATTATTTTGACTCTTGCACCCCTGAGGGCAGAGAGCTTATCTATGCACCCACTGCTTTTTTTTGGCCCCTGGGGTAGTACCTGGTACAAGATTGGAGCCTTATAAGGATTCGAGGCAGGCTGAATGTTTGTTAAACTAAGAAAGACATCATAGATCAGATTTACCATTAAAACCCATGAGGGGCTCCAACATTCCCTTTCTCAATGAACCCTTCTTTGTTGAACCTGTTTCATTATGCTCATTCCTGTGCTTCTTCTACACTTAGAGAGACCATCCCTGTGGTGCTACCTTTCACTTTTTATGCAGGTGGCTTTGCATTTGGTTTCTTCTTCCATGGAGATTTTGTCTCCCCAATCTATTATGAAGCTCTTAAGGACAGAATCCCTGTGGCGTAGCCTAGAAGGTGCTAGGTATTTGGTCAGTGAAAGGGTAAATAAACAGATGTCCTTAACCTCATCCTTGTGTCCCAAACTAATGGAGACCAGATGGCAAAGAACTGTGATGTGTGACTCGCTAAGAGGAAAAAATAAGGCAGGGGTTGTATCTTGTGTGATGTCAACATCAGTCATGTCACCTCATGGTGGTGGACATTCTGGGCACTTTGCGAGGCCGAGCCTCTCTAGAGGTCAAATCAGGGTTTCCAAATGGGACCAAGTCATTTGCAGATCTGGGATGCCTGCAGGGCTTGGTAGGAAATCTCCCAAAAGTATTTACACTCCAGTGTTTTGAAGAGGATAATGGTTCTTTGTTTAGTTTTTTAACTTTTGCCACAATAGATGATCTAAACTCTTGATTTGGTCTTCTCTACAAAATATACTTTCATCTTTACCTAATACTCGATCACTTTTCCCATGAGCTTAGATTAGGACATGAGAAGTACAGGTGTTGGCACCAGAGACAGACTTTCTGCAGTGCTTTACCATGATACAAGGAGAGGTGGGGGAATTAAAGCCCCAGGGATCCCTGGGTGGCGCAGCGGTTTGGCGCCTGCCTTTGGCCCAGGGCACGATCCTGGAGACCTGGGATCGAATCCCACGTCGGGCTTCCGGTGCATGGAGCCTGCTTCTCCCTCTGCCTGTGTCTCAGCCTCTCTCCTCTCTCTGTGTGACTATCATAAATAAATAAAAATTAAAATAAATAAATAAATAAAGCCCCAGCCATAGATCTATAGCATTTGTTATTTTAATCATCCTCCCTCAAAATGGCCCATTGCAGTGAGTAAGGATATGTTACACAGCTTGAAGTCAGATAGGATTTAGGTATGATTCTGCTTCTACTAGGTGTATAACAGACCAGTTGCATCCCTTCTCCAGGCCTTGCTTTCCTTGTCTGTGAAATGAAGCTAAAGGTACCTAGCTGATAGGCTTATTAAGAGGGTTAAGGGGTGCCTAAGTAGTTCAGCTGGTTAAGTGTCTGACTGACTCTTGGTTTCGGTTTAGGTCATGATCTCAGGGTCATGGAATCAAGGCCTGCATTGGGATCCACACTCAGCTCGGAGTCTGCTTGAGATTCTCTCTCTTCCCCTCCCCCCATGTTCTCTTTCTCTCTCTCTCTCTCTCAAATAAATCAAGAAATCTTTTTTTTTGAAAGAGGGTTAAGTAAAAACATTGTGTGAAACATTGCTATTACAGTGCCTAGATACATAGAAATTACAAAATAAGTAATAGCTTTATTATGAGTATCATTATGATTATCAACATTATTATTTCTATGTTACAAACAGTGCTACCAAGAAGAGAATTTCCACTCAAGTAAGGATAACTCAGCAGCACAGATTTTACATAAACACATATCCAATGTATTCTTGACTTATTTAGACCATACCTGATTCCATAAAAGTTCTGTGACAGACTATGTTAAAAAAATATACCAAACCATAAAATAAGTAACTAGAAAGAGAAAACAGGGACCAAGAAAAGAAGATTATGGATTCAAAAAACCTAAGGATCAATGTAGTTGCCACACCCAAGCTTTAGATTTGACATTGAAATTCCTGGCTGCCAAGGTCAGATTCACTATGAAATTACTTAGAAAAGGAGACTATCATTTCTTCAAGAATTAAAGCTTCCTCTAAGGCAACTTGCCTAGATAACTTTCTCACATGGAATTTTGTGTACTGGACAGTATTCCAGCAATGTTTTCCTCAAATGCAATAACAGATTTTGTATGAATGCTTCTTGTAAGTCACTTTTTTGATGAGAGCAAAAGGCATGACATTAAAATACAATACAGTGACAGCAGTCTGTATGGGGCTAAGGTAATATGGCCCTAGTGTGTAGCTCCAAGGTGGTCAGATTTGATCCATGGATAGAATTTAGAATGTTTTGAAGAATGGATGAACTGCTTGTCCTTCAAATAATCTTTTGTAAATATTGCTTTTCTCAGCTGGGCTTTTGATAGGAGTTGAATAGCAGACTGTTTGAGATTGTATTCTCCGACAAGAGCCTGGTGTGTTTGCATTCGCTGCTGCTGGTCTAGGGCAGAGCCTTATGCCTTAGAAATCAGAAGTGCAGGTGGTAAAGTTGACATCTGATTGTGAAAATTGGACCCCCACCTGCACGGAAGGCCATTCCAGCTCTCCCTAGGTGAGGCCGCAGGAGTAGTTGCAAGCCAATCCAGACCCCTCTTCAGGAATCCATTTGGGGTTCTATTCCGATACTCAGGTTCTCAAACAAGCCCTGTTGTTCAGTGGATCCAGACAACAGTGCAGCTCCCTCTGGTGGTGGGGGCGCAGGAGAGAAGGTGGTAGGAGGATGAGTTAACTGCCTGTAGCTAGAAAGTACAGCCTACCCTGCTTCTGTGGCATTCTGGAGAGACACCTTTGGGTCAATAAGGAGTCTACACTGGAAATATTACTTTTGTGCTTCCAGGCAAAAGGAACCTTGCTTTAGTAGGTGGCCGGGATGTTTCCAGCCTAGGTTCTTACCTGCAAACAGTAGAATCTCTGTAATTCCTTCATGGAATTCTGAGCAACATGACTTCTCAGTAGAGCAGATCAACTAGCTCCAAAACTTTTCCTTAAAACATTAAATGAATTAATCCACTCAATGAAGTTACTTGTACAGTCCACTTAAATTTGGAGGCAAGTCTGCTATTTATTTTTCTGTAGATACTACTGAGCCATTCCTTCTGACCACAGATGCTAGAGACCATTTGTCTATTGACACGAGTTTACATCAGGGTCTGTAAGGGAGAAGCATGATTGATAGAGAATAATGAAGCAGAAAGTAACCATGGTGGTGCACCAGTATAGTCTTCACATTTTCCAGAGGCCTGGGGAAGCCCTGACTCTCCCACTTACAGCCCCGACTCTTCCACTTACAAAGTCCACGACCCTGGGTGAAGACTGTCTCTACCATGTGGTGGGTCACGTACATGTATGAGGGAGATCGGAGTAAAAAATAAAAGTGGCTATTGGACCTTCTGGCATTCACCGGTCTCATCAGCATCCGTAAATGTTCAGCTTGTGCCGATGTTAACTCACAGGAGAGCTCTAGGCTGCATTAAGCTCCCTGCCAAAAAGAAATGGCCTGAACCTAATGGCCATTTCTTCCTCACAAATGAGAAAGGGTTGCCCGGGACTCCCAGAAGAGCCAAGAAGCATCAGGGAAGTACTCTGCGAGTTTGTTGTATGAAAGTTAAGCGGGTTTCTTGGCTTTCCAGACAGCTTCGGGTTGCCTTCACCATTACTCTAGTTCACTAAATGTTAATGGGTTATCAATATAGGAAGAGTAATCCCCAAAGTCCCTTTAATATGTTTTATTCTTCCTTTCAAATAAATGATTAACATCAATAGGAATTGCTCAGTAGATGGTGTCTGCAGGACTCTTTGCTCCTTGAGGCTTTCTCCTGTAGTTTATAGCTCGGTGTGGACACCTCAATAAGATCTTAAACGCAGAAAGCAGTAAAAGTTTGTATCAGCTGGTCAGTGAAATGTAGGCAGGGAAGGATCTAATGAGTGTCCTGGCTTGCGGGCAGTGGCATTGTCATAAATCACACTGTTCTCTTCCCTCTTGGTTGGTCCTGCTTTATAGAATCTTAGTGGCTCAGAGATGGAAAAGGCCCGGATGTTATTTTTTTCCAGCTACCCATCCTTCAGAGAATTCCTTCCATAGCTTCCCTGGCAGATGGTCACATGGCATCTGCCTTCACCTCATGGGGAAGGGGCCCTGCCTCCACCTCATGGGGAAGGGGCCCTGCCTCCCTCCTGAGGCATCCCATTCTGTTCCTCTACAGTTCTGGAAGGAAGGTTTCCCTCCTCTCCCTATCTCTTCTCATGGCTCCCATTCCTTCTCGTCAGGATGCTTAGCCTAGTGGTCATCTTTAATGTATTAGGTCACCTCCCTTAAAAGATCATAACGTCCTGGAGGCCAGGGGCATGTCCTTACTTACTCATCATTTAGCATATTGCATGGCCCATCAAAGGTGATCAGTGTGATTCCTATTGAACGAAGGAAGGAATGAATGGAATGAACGAATGAGCACGTGCACTCAGAAATTTCAAAAGAGAACTGTGAAGGAATTATGTAACATGAAAATGGTAACAGGGTATTTTTTTTCCCAGATACCAGCTGATCTGCTCAAGATGACTTTGAAGTGGAGGCGGAGGAAGGAGTGGGGAGAAGCACTAGGAAAAAGTGTTTTTAAAAAAAGCACTGTAAAACTAGTTACGATGAGGGATCAGAGAGATTATAGGTTTGAAACAGAAAGAAAAACCACAGTGTAAGTAAAGCCTAGTGATACCCAAGATTAAAAAAAAATTGATGGGGACTAAGCAACATTCTGAGCCTGGGAAAACCAACTGATTGTGACTATATATATATATATATATATATATATATATATGCTCTCAGAGACATTACTGAGATTTGGTAAGACTAAAACAGATTGGAAAAGGGATCGAGAAGTCTTCCCTCTGGAGGTGAGAAGCCCACTTGGTGGAGAATACGGACACTTGAGTCACTTGAGTGGCCTGGAAGAGAGCATTTGAGTGACAGAATACAGCTGTCCCCCATAGCCATGGGGTGATCCATTCGTTCTAAGCCCCCAGCAGATGCCTGAACCCACAGATGGTACCTACCCCTGTATAAACTATGGTTTTCCCTATACATGCGTACCTGTGGTAATGTTCAATTTCTAAACTAGGCACAGTAAGAGATGAACAACAATAACTGATGATGAAATAGAATAATTCTAACAACACATTGTAATAGAAGTTGTGTGAATATGGAGTCTCAGAATGTCTGTGGTACTGTACTCACCCACGTGATGATAAAACACCCACGTGATGAGGTGAAACGAGGCAAGTGATATAGGCATCTTGACGTAGCGTTAGGCTCCTACTGATCTTCTGAGGATATGTCAGGAGGAGTGTCTGCTTCGGGACTGCTCTTGATCACAGAAGGTGAAACCGCAGTAAGAGGGAGCTACCGTCCTGTCAAGCCTCAGGCTAACTGCAAAAGTTGCTCAGAGCATCTAGACAGTTGGCCCCAGCCATCATTCACAGCACATCTCCTGCTGGGTGAGGATTAGCTCTTGCCCCACAGTCCCCACACACTACAGTGACGAATGTATGACGCATCACCTGTCGCTCCTCCCCCCACCAAGGTAGCTGCTCTTCTGAGTCTGGTCTCAGAGAGAGAAGTCACAGTCTTGCTTTCTCTCATCTCCTAAGTCTAGCAAGTCTCCCAGTTTTGTCACTTCTGTCCTTGGAATGCCTCTTGCCTTTCCACTCGCGTAGCTCAGACCCCAGATTTTCTCTCAGGGACCTCCTCACTTGCCTTCCACAGCCGACTCATGGGAAGGGGCTGCCCTTCCACAGCAATCTCTGCTCACTGCTCCCTGACCTACTCCATGCTCACTGCCCACCTCATTCCATCTCCCAGCCCATTCCCCTTTTCCTACCAGTCAGAATCTATACAACTTCCAGATCCTGCTCATGTCCCATCCCACTTAAAAATTTTTCCCTTTCAGGGATTCCTGGGTGGCTCAGCAGTTTGGCGCCTGCCTTTGGCCCAGGGCACAATCCTGGAGTCCCGGGATTGAGTCCCACGTCGGGCTCCCTGCATGGAGCTTGCTTCTCCCTCCTCCTGTGTCTCTGCCTCTCTCTCTCTCTCTCTCTCTCTCTCCCTCTATCATAAATCAATCAGTCAACCAATATTTAAAAAAAAAATCTTTCCCTCTCTCTGTGACTACCCACCAGTCTCCTTCTGCTCCCTGGCCTCTAATCCCTGCTCCTCTGGCCTCCACCTGCTCTGTGTGTCTGAAATTCCTGGCTTCCCTTCTCCTCACCCCACACCCTCACCAGCCACAACATGCTCTTACCCGTCCCTGCTGCCAGGCAGCCTCCGCCCCTAGCTCTGTGTTTTACATACAAGCAACACTCAGTAAATGTTTGTTGACTTGAATAGGATGTTTCTTCCCAAGACAGAGATTCCAAATGCTTCTTACTCTTTTGATTTATCGTGCTTTTCAGAATATTTAAACAGAGTCTGTTTCATATCATTCCTGGAACTGATAGCAAGCAAGCTGAGCTGTCATTCCTGGGAATCACTCTGTTCTCCTTTGCCCAGCTCCATCTTTCTCATCTCTTCTCCAGAAATCCATTAAGAATAGTATCTCTGGGCAGCCTGAGTGGCTCAGCGGTTTAGTGCTGCCTTCAGCTCAGGATGTGATCCTGGAGACATGGGATCGAATCCCAGGTCGGGCTCCCTGCATGGAGCCTGCTTCTCCCTCTGCCTGTGTCTCTGACTCTCTCTCTCTCTCTCTCTCTCTCTCTGTGTCTCTCATGAATATATAAATAAAACCTTAAAAAAAAAAAAAGCATAGTGTCTCCAGGGGCCTCTGTAGGTTTCACCATGGAATGCTGGGCACCTGGGCCGAGAAACATCAGCTCATTTCAACCAGTTACGGTGCACTCCGGGCCCACTAGGACTGGCTTTGTGTTTGAGGCTCCTGGTCAGTGGTAGAAGTTAAAATTTCAGTCCCTCCAGCAAAAGCTGACTACATGTCCCTCCCCAACACTGGAATTGCTCACTGCTCCTCTTGTTGCTACTGAACTCCCTATCTATCCCCTTTCCCCTTTCAAGAGTATAGCCACTTGGTTGTAATAACTGTCCATACATCTTATTCAGCAATTTCAGGTATAGATCAATATGATCTTTATTTTATTTTATCTTTATCTTTATTTTATAAAATCCTACAAATTCCTTCCCCTTGCATTCTTTCTCCACATATGCCCTCCACAAAAAGAAACTACTCTTCACATCATGGCCATAGTACAAATGAAATTAATTTCTCACTTTGTGATACCATATGCCATTTCTTCCTTTGTTAAAAAGAGATATAAAGAGAAGAAAACACTGGTCTACATAAATAGCGCTAAATATAAACAGTGGAAGTGGGCTTCTGGGTTTTAAATTCTACAGAGGAGTTGTTATGGCAACCTGAAGTTCTCTTCGGTGGGGAGATGTGTCAGTATTAATGAGATAAGATCGAACTGTGCCTCCAATGATAACTGTATTCTCCAAGATTTTTCTTCCTTCTGAGACAAGAAGCAAAGCTCTTATTTTATCAGTGACATCTACATTTAGCAGTGGGAGACGAATTGGGTGGGTCGCAAGGCCTGGAGTTAGGTTTCCAGGCTAAGTTTTATAATCCTCTCTTTAGAGGAATGAGATCCACTCCTAACATGTCTGCTGTAGTTAGCCTTGTTCTAAGCACGTAGTTTTCAACTTAGAGGATGGATACTGTAGATGGACCATTAATTCCCTAAAGGGAGCCTGATTCACTTAAATGTAAGGATTTTTTTTTTTTTAAACTAGAAGAGACTTTTCTATAGGGAAAGGGTGAGAGGAAATCCTCCATAGTAGAGTTGTCCAGGACCTAAGTCCCCAGAGCAGAGACTAGCTGTGGGTCAGGATCTTCCAACAGAAGAAACCCTGATGTCTGGAGGGAGGGAAAATATAAATCAACAGGAAAGAGGAATCCCTGGTTCTAGCTGAGAAGAAAGGGTTGTCAGGGATCCCGAGCAGGTTCTGTCACGTGTGCATATTAACTCTGAGTTTGGAGGGGAAAGAAAGAGGTGAGAACATGAACCTGCCTTAGTAATAGGAGAAAATAAATAATAAAATGCATTTTATAAAAAGTGAACTGTGAGGCAGATTATTCTGTTTCCTAAAACTGAAGATGTGTGGAGAATAAGGCCTCAATTTAGGGCGGGGGGGGGGTGGGCAAAGGGGGGCAGTGGTATGAACAGGGATCAGCAGTTGAAGTGGTCTTCTGGAAGGCTCTACCTAGAAACGGACTCTTGAGCCACAGGGCACAGAGAGAGAAGAGAAAAGCAAAGGCGGGCAAAGCCAAGAATGGAGGTAATAGCGCCCGGGAAAGCTTCTCCCCAAATATTGTTTATTTGTTGAAAGAGTAATCTCATTCACAAACTGTGGCCAGGCATACACACCATTGTGCTCACCAGAGGACACCCAGGGCTGTGTTTGCTGACACCTGCGGCAAAAGAGCCCAGAGCCTTGAAGAACCCAATACAGACACATGGGGAACCTGCCTGTGGGCAGACCATCAGATGGGAGAGTCCAGAAGAATAGCAGCACTGTGAACGGAGCAGCTCCGCAACGCTCTTTGATGCTGTCTTTACCTAGCTGGGATAAAGAACCCAAATCAGCAATAACAGTGTAGATTTTAAATAAATAAATAAATAAATAAATAAATAAATAAATAAATAAATAAATAAAAAATAAAAACTTTAAAAAATGTTCTGATATTTCACAAAGTTTACAAAACCCCTTTGTAAAATCGCATTTCATTTGATTTGCACAACAGTCCTGTGCGCTAAGCAGCACAGAGAGTTACTCCCATTTTACAAAGGAAAAAAGTGGGGAGCTTGCAGAGCCTGGCTGACCTGGCAAAGCTGCGTAGTTCCCAAGGTTCAACCCAGAAGTTTTAAGCCCGAGCTGAACCTCTAGTTTTTCTGTGGCAAGGTACCTCAAGAAACCAAAGAAATCTTACCTATAAAGAAATGTCAAATCACACGGAATTCACATAAAATTACTTGAAAGGGCTCCTGCCTTTCATCCCAGGCTGTCCCTCTCACTGCTGGCACGTTTCCCAAATGTCACAGCTTCACTGCCCAGAGCCCTGCCAGAGAGAACATGTTGCCAGTCTGCCGAGTGGAGGATGTGCCCTTGTGAAGTGGTAAAATTTGGAGAGGGACAAGGGAGTTCTTGTAGGGGGACGTGCCAGGGACCAGAGTTCTCAGGGCGGGGGCAAGGGGAGGCGGTGGTGAAACAGGGCTTTGTATCTTTTCAGGAACAGTATCCAGGACCTCACTGATTTTTGCTTTACAAATAAATAAATATCAGAAAGGATAGCTGAGGTCAGTCTAGAAAATTAGAATTTGCTTGGGGGAAAAAATATGTTCTAGAGAAGATAAACAGTGGCTTGCAGTTTCACTGTTGGAACATTTGTTACAAGGTCCTGGTATTGATCTTTTATCACCCAATTTCCACTGGGAGCCATGATATATTACCACGCTGGGAAGCACTAATGCAAGTGCGTGAATCAGGGGAGCCCCTAGACGGTATCTGCAGTGAGGCAGTGAGGCGGCATCCACTTGGGGGAGGGCGGGATGGGGAGGGGGTGGTGCGAGCTGCAATATTCCAAGGGGAGTTGTGCGTTGTGCTGTGTGCAAATGCATATCCATGCCGGGGAGTGTTACAGGTTTATGAGGGGAGTGATTAAAATTGCATCAAAGAGGCTTGTGAAGCTTATGGTTCAAGTTAACTGTATGAAGTAAACAGCCTTTAACGGCCTCTTGGGAGTGTGACAGATAGTCTGTGGGTGTTACGGCAACATGGTACTGGTGAATGTTCTGGCCATCCCAAACTAATCACCATCTGTGAGCATGGGTCTCTGGGGAACGTCTGGTGGTTGGACAATCATGGTAGTTAGCATTTTTAATCAGCTTCTGTGCAGCACAGATAGAAACCTTATGCTCAAGCCTTTATTTTACCTATCCATGTAGAATTACTTACGATGATAATAGCAGAGCTGACAAGGATTTGGGATGTGCTTCTGCAAGATGCGTTTTGTGATTCTTTCCACTCCTGTCTCCCTGGCCCCCAGCCTGACCTGAAAATTAGCCAGAACACTTGCTTATTCACTGCTCTTATTGCTTCTGTTTGCCACTGGAAGAAGAGACCTTGGGGGGACGGGAGGTTGTTGCTGTGTTCAGTGTTCAGTCTCAGCTCAGTGTCTTGAGTGACACTCTCTCTCTCCACCTGACTGCTCTTTCCGTCCCCATCACCCCTACCCCTCCCTCACACCCACCTACCCATCAGGCACTGACTTCTTTTTTTCTTTCTTTCTTTCTTTTTTTTGCTGTTATTTTTATTTTGGGGTGACGTCACTTGAGGGGTCCAGCTGGATGCCCCATAGGGCATGACAGAAGGTCACTGGCGACGCTCTTAGGAGTAGGCAGGCCTGCAGACAACTACATCCTCCAAGTGACACCGAAAGAAGCTGTCGGTTAGCTTTTGTTACATAACAAACCACCCCAAAACTTGGTGAGGTAAAACAGCAACTATTTCATAGAGTTCACAATCCTATGGATCAAGTGGTTGTTTGCGCTTATCTGGGCCAACTCAATTGATTTCTGCTGGATTCTCTCAGTTGTCCATGGCCAGCTGGGCTTGGCCGATGTCGGGACGTTCGATTGCATGTGGTGAATGACGGGCTGGTTGGTCTGGGGTGGTCGTCTCAGTAGAGACAACTCATTTCTGATCTGTAGGATCTCTCATTCCTCAGTAGGCTAACCTAGACTTCCATCCGTGGGATCTCTTGCTGCTCCAGGGTTCCGAGGAGGAACTGCGATTTCAACTTGGTAATGGATTCTATCCAAATCTACAAGAATGGATGCACATCTCCTTTTTGGTTTCTTTTCTTTTGCCCCCAATCTTGAAGGGATTATAGTTCTCATTTTTGTAGTTGTGGATGGTCCTGGCAAGAAAACCAAAGGGTCAGTCGTCAAGTAGAGCAGGAGCCTTTAACCCAGGGGATGCCTCAATATTGCATTGCCATCAAAGAAAATGGTCCCAGTGCCAGAGCAGCTGGAAAGTAACCAGCCTTTTTTTTTTAATATTTTATTTATTTATTCATGAGAGACACAGAGAGAGAAAGAAGCAGAGACAAGCAGAGGGAGAAATAGGCTCCATGCAGAAAGCTTGACGGGGGACTGGATCCTGGGGGTACAGGATCACACTCTGGGCTGAAGGCGGCGCTAAACTGCTGAGCCACCCGGGCTGCCCCAACCTCTTTTCTAACGGGTCTGCCTCTGGTCTGAACTCTGCCTTGTGGCTCTAGCTGCCAGAGAGAGAACCCTGGCTCTACGCCTCTCGGTGTCCTTTGCTTTTCTCACAGATGAGGTGTTTCAGACTGCCCTTAGCATGTTTTCTTCCAGGACACAGCAGTTCCTACTCTGCTCAGCTGGTTCTCACATACTGCAGAAGCTCTGTGCAGGGACTGGGCTCTTAGGAATGCTGTCCTGTGGGCAAAGCCCTCTTGCCTCAGTAGTGATGCTGACAGCACAGTAGAAGAGATTAAATGTGGAATCTCTACAGATTTGTTTGCACAGTCAGAAAGAAGGCGGGACTCCTCCACTGCTCTTCTTCTGGGATTGGAGCCAGAACTGACGCGCAGACCAGCAGGAATGGGGTGGTAGTTGCTGCTGTGTCCTGCCAAACCTTGACTGACCTTTCATGGCAGGTGAGTGTGGGAGTGGTGGGCACATGTGGCTCCTTATGGTGATGTAAAGTCACTAGAACCCTGCTCCGTTCTGCTCTGCCTACACCTTGGTGGCCTTCAGCCTGGAGAAGAGTGAATGGCAGTAAATACAGTGGGACTCTCTTCATGATGCCAGGGTCTGAGAGCCTTGTGGGACGACTGTTCTGTAGCACTCAAGGAGATGGCCCACTGAAAGGAAAATGTTGTATCCTGCATTGCCCGCCTATAAGGTGACAAGCTACTAGTACCTGCCATTTTTGATCATTACTATTGGACAGAATGACTAGTCTTCAGCAGAAGCTTGGGTGGGGTGGCTTTGTGGTGCTTCTTATCTGCTGCTTTTTAAGAATCTGCATGCTCAAGGGTTGCTTTCTGATGCTTGCAAGTGTTGGCACTTTGGGAAAGACCAGTGAAGAGATTCTTCACATTGGAGGTTTTTCAGTAAGCCAAAGATACGGCAGATATAATATCTGGGGATTGACAGGAACATACGGGGTTTTTTGTTGTTGTTGTTGTTGTTGTTGTTGTTGTTGTTGTTATTTTTAAAATAAGAACTCAGAGAACAATATTTCCACATTTTGTCATCTTGCAAACACCTAGCATGAGACCATATAATAGTTGTAACAGTGATTGTGATGATGATGGTGGCAACAGTAATGATGGGCTCACTGTGTGCCAGACACTGATCTAAGTATTTTTTTCAAAGGTTTTATTTATTTAAGACAGAGAAAAAGAGAGCAAGCACAAGTGAGGAGAGGGGCAGAGGGGGAGATAGAACCTCAAGCAGACTTTGCGCTGAGCACAGTGCCCAAGCTGGCACTAGACCTCACAACCCTGAGATCATGACCCGAACCAAAATCAAGAGTCACACGCTTAACCAACTGAGCCATTCAGGTGCCCCCTTTTTAAATTCTCTTTAAATTTATTTTTAAAAGATGATCTAAGTACTTCATATATATCAATTCACTTAATTCTTAGGACAACTTTATCAGTATCATAGTAATCCCCATTTTCACATGTGAGAAAACTGAGCAACCAAAGGGTAAAGTGAGATAACCAGGGTCATACAACCAGTCAGTTTAGGTTAGGATTTGAGGAAGTTTGACTCCAGAGCCTGTGCTCTTTATAGCTGTTCATATTCAGTAGAATCTCATTGAGTAGAATGATGCTATGGGGTTGATAGGACTGCGTCTCTTTGTCCAAAGGAAAATCTCAGTTGGCCCCATGATAGTTTCCATGCCTGGTTTGGTATCAGATGATTTCATCTGATTCACAAAGAGGTTATTAGGCTTTGGGATTTCACTAATCCAGTATATATATATATATATATATATATATATATATATATATATATATATATATCTTTTAATTGTAAGAGGACTACATAGAATTGAGTTGCTGATTGTGTATATTACCAAATAAGAATTTTTTTAAGATACAAATACCATGTATTATCATCATTTCACACTAAAAAGTGTTAAGAGCTCTGGAGTCAAATTTTGATGATACTACTGACTAGCAAGTCATGTGACCTTGGGAAATTTAAATAACCTCTCTGCCTCAGTTCCCTTGTAAAATGGAGATGATTGTAACAATACTGACCTTATGGGGTAATTGGGAGGAATAAATGAAATAACATATGCCAGGCACTGAGGACCTGGCACAGGGAAGCACTTGATACCTTTGATACTTTTATTATTATTATTAACACCAAAGAAGCAAAAAGTATACAAAATTAGAATAATATCTAATACATGGAAGTTGAAATTAAAATTTCACAGCACTGCTTTTTTCATCTTACTGGTCATAGGCCAACTGTGACCTGGACCCCATCAGTTGAACACTGCTGATTTAGTCTGTTTCCATCCTCTGCCAGTCAATACAACTTGCGCAGAGTGCTAGCACCCTCCCACCCAGGAAGGAGGTGGGTAGGAGAGGTGATGAAGGGCTGCACGTGGCCAGAGCAGTTTGTTTCAAAGGAAGAATATAAAGCAAACAGTGTCAGTAAAAGAGTTTTCTAAGGTGGAAACAGTCCCAAGGCAGTGCCCCTACCCTGACTCTAGACTCAAGAAGTCATAACTCTTTGTGGTTCCTTGAAAAG
Organism: Canis aureus; assembly: GCF_053574225.1. Lineage (NCBI taxonomy): Eukaryota > Metazoa > Chordata > Mammalia > Carnivora > Canidae > Canis > Canis aureus. Next base: position 75,065,580 of record NC_135618.1, read on the forward strand.
CAGTTAAGAGCCAAATGGCACCACTAAAAAGAGGCATGAAATGAAATTCCATGTTGTAGATACACCGTTTTCCTATTTTAGATCTTCTTGATACATGGGAGCCCAGGCAGCCCAGCATGGTAGGAGAGAGAAGAAGTCCCTGGCCTTGGCTCTCACCACAGATATGCAGAGTGGTCTTATCCTCTGTGGAGAACTCCTCTAAGAACCTAGACTCCCTGATCTGATCATCCTACTGCTGCTGCTCTGCTAGGAGCCAGGGTCCTTTTTAGTTGAAGAATCATAAGCAACAACAGGAGGGAAAGTGTTTTTAATTGTAGAACATTCGATGTGTGTCCAACCCTCCAATCAACTAGCCTGCTGGTCCCCAGGGCCCCGGCACTCCACTACCCTGGTGTCCCAGCTTGAAACCTTACAGCTCAGCAAGCCCAGGCTCTGCCCACACCCAGCATGTCCCTCCCCTCCATATTCAGTCACTTACATGTGTGGCACCCATGCCCAGCCTGCCTGGGGAGCTAGGACAAGTACCCAGTCTTTGTTCTGTGCCCCTGGCAGAATTCAGTATGAGACTGGCACGTGGTAGGTCCTTTGCAAACCCATGAAAAGCAAAATAAAGCATTTGACCTGTAACCAGGATATATGTAGCTATGCTCATCAACCCCAGGGCCTACAGTGTCGTGTTTTTGTTATTGTCTAAGCAAAGTTCAAGTCTCACAATTAATTCTGCCGTGTTAAAATTAATAACGTGTTAAAGTTAATAATGACAGGCTGCGTTTTATCCTGCTAAAATGTATAAAACAATTGAGGAGGAAGAGGACTTTCTTTCTGGGGTGATTTATGTTATACTTGCAAACTCTGTTGAAGTTAAGCCATGCTTTGCAGTGAAATTAAGAGTTTCAAGCAGAGAGTTCTCTCCATTTTATTTAGAGGTCCCAGTGACTCGTGCAAACTGTGCCAGCATTGCTGTGGTAGGAATGGAGGGGATTGGGTCTGGAAAAAAGAAAAAAGAAAAAAAAAAATTGCACGTTTAACCCTTAAGTGAGAGGCAGCATTTAGCGTTGGCATAGGAAAGGCAATCCAGCACCGTCTTCTCAAGAGAAATCAAATGGTACTCAGCTGAAAGCCATTTTATCACTTTCAGAGAACCCTGGAGGTTACATGAAAGAGGAAATGAAGGCAGATGGGGAATTAAAGACAGAGGAGCAGAGATTGCGGTAAGAGAAGAATGTAAATATTTCAGTAGATTGAGAAACGTAGGGTTGCTGAACAGAATATTTGGTCTGCGACGACCAGGGACACCCAGGTGTCTGCAGGAATGTGGAGCACCCATGACATGTGGCTTTTGTCCTTTCAAAGGAATAAATAAAACCACTGCTGCTGAATGCCATAACAATGTGTCTTTTTTTAAAATATGTGTCTTTAATATCAGGAGGAAATGTTTTATATTACTTGAAGGTTTTTAGTTGACAAGTTTTTTTCACCTGTCTATATAATGCCTGGTTCTTGCACTGTTAGTATGTATGAACTTTTAAGATTTGTGCTTCTGTTGCCTAAAGGAAGAAGATACCCAAGTCTGATCCCAAACCTTTCCCTTAAGTGGGTCCCCTTGTCATTTTCTAAAACATTCATTCATTCATCAAACACAGATCGAGCACTTTTAACAGGGTGCCAGATGCAGTGCTAGGTTCAATAAATAAAAGGGGGTTTAAAAAAATGCCCAACTCTTTGGAATTAGCACTTCATGAATGCTCAGGAATGCTGGGTAATCTAGTCACCTGGGGAGGAGTAGACATGGAACCTGAGAAGTGAGCACCGAGATGCTGTCATGTGAGATCAGCACCTCTCAGGCCAGCCTGTCTCTGGGGCATCTGGGCCCAGTGCACCAGGGCCCCTGGAAGCATTAGCCGTGGGATCCACACTTTAGACACAGGGGAGTTCTGTGCAGTTCTGTGATGCTGGGTCCTGACCCTTCTGGATGGAGGACTTGACTGCTATCATTTGTGAGGTAGACCCACACAGTGGTATGGCTCCAAGGACTTTCCTTCTCCTGGACCACCCGTTTCCCACCATCTCAGGCTTCTTTTTGGTCTCTGCTACCATGTTGTCGTTTGCCAACAGAAGGTAGTTTGGGGCTTTCTGTCAACTTGAAAGGCTTCCTCTTCTCCAGCCAGTGTGGTCTTGCAGATTTTGTTGGGAAGCCAGCAGCCAGGCTGGGAACAGCCCCAGCCCAGCCGGCCCTCCTTTCAAAAGCCCTGAAGAACTAGGTCATCAGGTTGTCGGATGGTCCTTCCGCAGATCATGCCGTGCTGCAACTTTTAATGTACACTGCCTGTGGAACACCGAACTGTTTCCAAACTAAATAGTTTCCAATGAGGATTTAATGGGGGCTTTTCATTTGAAATAGATTGAAAACAAGCCATTTCCTACTCCCATTTCAAACAAATTTTGGCCCAATTATTTTCCTTTTTTTAACATAAAGTTAAATGGCCTATTCCGCCCATCCCTGACTGAGCTGAACCATGATTTCTCTTGATTATGCTTTTATGCCGTGAATCGCAAGGCTCTGGGGACATAATGGACGTCCGTGGGAGAGTGGCAGCAATTTCTAAAATTCTGCCAGTGCTTGTCAGCGTTCACTCTGGTGCCTGCTGTGCAGGAAGAAAGCACCCCACCAGAAGAAAAAAATCTGCCAACAGAAGCAGCACTGTCCGCCTGTCCTGTGGGGGCCGGCCCAGGGCTGGGCTCCTCTCTGCAGGTCTGTGTGGGGCATGCACTCAGCCCAGAGCAGCCCCTTTTCTAACTCTCCTCCTGGTTTCCAGCCATTTGCTTTTTGTGGTGTTGACGGTTTCTTTTTTCCCCCCAGTCTCATTTTTCTTCGTTGTACTTGGGCCAGGGCCTCAGGGAAAAGGAGCTCCTGGCACCCTGCCTTCCGCCTGGTCCTTTACCCCCAGCAGCCTAACAAAATGGGAAAGAGAATGCCTCACAGACCTTCTTCTTGGGTGGTGGGGCTATTTGTTGTTTGGGGGGTTTTGGTGGAGGTGGTGGTCATCATCCTGGATCTGTAGAAAGTTCCAGAAAGCTTGGGAGAAGAAAGTACTTCTTCCTACCAGCTTCTGTCTTCAGTAAGGGCAGCTTCCCCAGCAGCAGGTTTGTGGGGAGCCTGCTGAGCAGTGTCTTTTAATGGGCGTAGTCTCTACTCTCACGCAATGGTGCCAAGAATTTAGCCCCACTAAAGAAGAAGAAGAAAAAAACAACCTTAATCCCGGCTGCCAACTTGGGAAGCACAAAATACTTTCTTGGTTTCCAGTGAAAGCCCTTTGTGCCTGCCCGGATGTCTTTGGTGCAGGAGCAGTCAAGGCTTTGGCTTTGGGGAGAGGTGGAAGATGTTTGACGGGTCCTCCCTTGCAGTTCCATTGATTCACAGGATTCTTTTGGGAGGTGCTCCACGCGGCTGCCCACATGCTCTGTGCGACTCACATCCTCCTGCAAGTTCCCTGCAGAGAGGCACCACCTGCTTATGCTGGCGAGGCAGACAGACATCCAATCAAAACACCACTCAGCCTCTCCCTCAAAACCCCAGCTGTGGTGCAAATGGCAGCCTCTTCCCTTGACTGTGAGGAAGGTGAAGGGCAGCAGGCGACTTGTTTAGCATGAAAGCATATCAGAGCTGCTTAGCACTCTGGAGAGATTGCCTAAAGCAGGCCTGTATCTTTGTAAGTTCCTCAGCATCACCAGGGAGAGGCAATCGGGCCTTGGGCTGAGCCTTCTGTGCTGGAAAACAGCCCTGAGCAGGTACCCTGAGGAAACCTCTAATTCTTATAAAATTTCCTCCTAGATGACGTGAAGTCTGTTTCTCTCTCCCATTGGTCTGCCTCTCCTGGGCCACCAAGAGTAAATCCAGTGTCCCTGCTGTCATCTCTCTAGACACTTGGAAATCACGTATTCCTAATGAAGCTTTTCTTCTCTAGACCCACGTTCGATTCTTTGAGCCATTCTCCACGTCACTTGGTTTCCTGACCCAATGCCATTCCAGTTCTTCCCTTCCAGACCTACTCGGGTTTGTTATTTCTCAGGTCTGAGCTACCCAGAATGGGGCCAGAGGCCGCCACTGCCTTTGCCGGAGATCTGTGCCACTTCTCAGTGGTGTTGGCTTTCCTGGTGGTTTTACCAGAAAACATTCATTTATTCCAAACTTAATTTCAGTCCCTCTTTACATGCAGAACCGTTCAAGATATGTGTTCCACCTCTGCACGTGCAGTTGTGATTTCTGAACCTGTATGCAAACTACAGGTAGCCTTCTAATTAAAGTTCATCGTATTGGATGAGAGGGAATTCGCCTCTGCTTTATTTAGTTTGTTGAGACACTTTTGCATCTGTGTTTCGTGATCCAGCCTACCACCATGTCTAGCTTCATGTCGTAGGAAAATTTAGTTCATCCTCTCTGTGCCAGACACATTGCTGGGCCTGGGGATACAGCGGGCAATGAGACAGGCATGAGTACTCCCCAAAGAGTTTATTGTGACCAACAGTTGCTGAGAAGGGAAATACAGAAACCTCCAGGAAAGTACTTCTGACATTCAGGTGTTCTGGAAAACGTGAATAGGACTTGGCGGGGGGATTAATGTTCTAGGCAGGAAGAACTGCCTGTGTGGTGTGAAAGGTGACAGAGAGCATGGCGTCTGCAGCCACTTATCGTCAGATAATGCCCCTGCTCCTCATCACTTGCGAATACAGATGCGGAGCATGATAGGTAGAAGAAATTACTGTTAAGACCTTCATCATCTCCCTTTGGGCACATCAAACATTTATGAGCTCACCTAATTGCATTTCTGTCCCCACCACACTTCTCTGTCTTGACCATCTGAATTGCATGTGAAAGCTCATTTATATCTCACTGAATACAGGCCTGCTCTGTCTACATTATTTTCCAAGTTTATCAATCTCATGCCTTCCGAAAAAAGTCTTGTTCTGATGACTTGTTCTCCGTAACTCACATTGGCTTCAAGTGAGCACCATTTTGCCTCCTCCGAGTTCACCAGCTGTCATCCTGATAATTTGTCTTATTTTCCAAGTCACTAGCTAACATAATAGGTTACTGGCAGAGTTGTACCTAGAACCTGTGTCTAACCTCCTTGGCCGGAGGTCTTTCCTTTCCACCATTCCGTCTTCCCATGCCCATCTTCTTCTAAGAGCAGACACCACACCAGGTTCATTGAGAGCATCTGGTCAGCCCCCACCATGTGATAGAGGAGCCAGCAAGCCAGGTGAGCAGTTAGCCCACTGAGAACAAGCGGGGAGGCGCCCGTGTCCATGTACTGCCACAGGCTTGCTTCATGCCTTTCCTGGCCTCAGAAGGCCTTCAGAGTAAACAGATGCAAGGCTTTATGGTTAACAAAACATGCTGACATTTCTTCTGTCCTTTGTTTCTCATTCCTGCAAAGCCAGTGGGGAAATATTCTTGCTCCCATTTGGCCTATGGGACTCAAAGAATAGAAGAAACTTGGCCAAAGTCACATACACTGCCTAACCCAGCTCTGGTGCCCTGAGGACTTTGGGCTTCTCTCCTCTCCTATCAATGAGGCTATCTGACCTCTCCCCTCTCCAGAATGCTGGCTGGGGGATTGGCTAAGAGAATATAAATAGAAGGAAAGAAAAAAAATAGATTAAGTTCCAAACAGTAAGTAGGCAAGACAACTGAATCCTGAGGCCCGCTACGGACCTTTAGATCATTTTCCTGACACGCTGTAGCTGAAAAGGAACACGGGCAAGTGACACCCCACAATCCCGTGGCTTAACCGACTGTCTTGTAGAAACAAGCCAGTATGAGCTATTCTAAGCAGGATGACAGGATTGGAATTCAGTAACGTTTCAAATGTACTTTTAGATCTAAATAGAGGAGGAGTGTTGTAAAGAGCTCTATAAAAATGGTTTAAAATAACAAGCTCGTGGAGAGAGGAGTGCAGAAGCACAGACCAGAGCTGCTGGTGCAACTGAGCGTGTTCGCCACACTTACTGGGGGTGTGTGGAGCCAGTTGCTGTGCTAAGTAAGCTAGCAGTACCTCAGATTGCCCCCAGGCTGGGGAACCAAGGGCTGCCTCCTAAGGGAGAGGTGTTGACTGCCTAGATCCTTTACATGTGAATCAGAAATAGGCAAAGGCAGACCTTTTTCTAAGGGGTGTGGAGTGCCTTAGCGGAACAGTGACGAGACCATCACCGTGTTTCTGGTCTGGGATGTGTTGTCTTTGATGTCTAGGAGAACTCCAGGTTCTGGGGCTCCTTGATTCCTTAGCAAGAGCAAAGGGACAAGTACTCTGTGTTACAGTCCTTGGTGAATTAGACCTTGAGACTTCATAATTAAAATGGATTTAATAGAGGAAGGAGGCTGGGATGTCTGCCCCAGTAAGCAGGCATCTTCTGTCAGTAGGAGAGTGTGTCCTTTGTATTTAAACAGCTTCTCCAAAAGGCTCTAAATGAGATTTGGGACTTAAACAAGATTTGGTGTGATTTGCTAATTACCCAAGTTACTATTACCTGATTAACACAGGAATCCTAATAGTCTGTCGCAGTGCCTTTCTTCCGGGTGCCAGGAGGCTTGACATCTGTCACCTGTTCACTCGGAGGCATTTTAATTAACCCAAATTATGTATGTCTTTTCTGCTTTATGATTTGGTGCCTGGATTTTATATTTAAAAGTTAATAACTACCTAACGGAGGTTTGCTGCCAAAATACAAGGGACAAAAAGCCTGTCAGATCTGTTTGTGGCTGAGAATGGGGTTAGTTCCTGGTGCGTTCCAGGTAGTCAGCCTGGGGAGCTACAGGCCAGACACGGAGGAGGGGTTCCTGGTGACCCGTCACCCACAGCCAGAATACACCACCTCACCTCTCTCTCCCTTTCCAGCCCTAACTGAGGCCTGGGACACAGTGCTGTCAGAACTGCAAGGGTTGCAACCAGTAACTGCATTGCTTCCTCCAGGACATGCTGGAAGCCAGGACTGCATTCAGATGAAATAATAATAAGAGTAAATAACAATCAAGGACTTTTATCTTGGACCACCAGAAGGCTGCGTTGACTTTCATTTCAGAGGTAGGGTTTCAGTGTGATAAGTTCATCTAGGTTAGTCTCAGCAGGTTTCCCTTGAGATCCAAACGGGTTCGGGGGATACAAAGGGGCTCGGTCCTACAGCTGGGAACCGTTGTTTCCCTCAAATAAAGATGGTTCATTGGTCTGCTTCTGAGTCCAGAAGTGTATCTCCTCATGTGCTGTCTATGGAAGGGGTGCTGTCCAAGAGCCTGGAGCCTGTGTGCTTAGTGACCAGACTCTTCTCCAGACACAGGGACCCGTGTGTCTGTCCAAGAGCCTGGACCCGCCTGCAGAGACCAAATCACAGGTCAGAAGGTGGAAATCTGAGCCAGGGCAACCTGCCTCATCTTTAGATTGTAAAGAGGCTCCAAGGGCTGGGGCCAGCGTGTTCCCTGAGGACACAGGACCCTCCAGGGTTTGCTCACTCGTGTCTTTGGTGGGACGTTCCCCTGCTGCTCAAGTCCCCTGGCTGTTGAGGAAAAATAACCCACCTGAGGCACAGGCTGCTCAGCCGTGTAAAGTCATCAGTTCCTCCAGGGCACGAGGCCACTTGGTAAACGACTTCACCCAGGTGCTTGAAATGGTACCACCAGTGCACCGGCAAAGCTAACCTCATTCACCTTCCATGGATGAGCAGATCATTCCTAGAAAATTGTTCGTTCATGGTTGACCAGGCACAGCCCCAGTGTGGATGGCAAAGTCTTTGGGCCTCCCACGTTGACCGTGATCTTTCTCTCTCCTGTCTCAGCCACGTTTTTTCTTCTGGAAAGAGATAGTACCTTACAGCAAGAGGATCGTGCTCAGAGGATTCACCTCTGCCTCTCCTCACCCAGACATCTCACCGCCGTGGAGTCCTTGGTGTTTCTGTGTTACATCTCAGCCCAACAGGCAGTGCAGGCCTCTTAATGTGAGGCTTGGGGACAGCGGGCTACAGGACTGGCCATGAGTTGTTATCTGTTGAAATGGTCACTTGGAAGTTTACTAGACTGAGCGGTCTACTTTCATATATGCTGGGTGTTCTCCAGAAGAAAAAGTTAAAAACAAATAGGGATTATCAAGTACCTTTGGCAGTATCTTCCCTATGCCGGAGTATAGGTAATGATGAATGTTATCTGCTTTGTAATATTAACCAAAATTAGAATTTAGCTATGTGTCAGTGAAAACTCTGGTACAGAGTTCAGTTCTAAAGTTTCAGTATAATACACATGCTTCTTTATTTTAAAAAATATTCAAGTACAACCAGGGAGTGCCACCACTGTAGAGGGGTTGGTATCCAAAGCCTTTTTATGTGGTTATTACTCATAAATGTGCATGTTTCTGCATCTTTTAAATTTTTTTATTTCAGCTTTATTAAAATATAATTATCAAATAAAATTTTGAGACATTTAAAGTATTACACTGTGGTGACTTGGAATTATAGACATTGGGAAAGGATTTAGTTGGCTAACACATCCATCACTTTACCTTTCTTTCCTTCCTTCCTTCCTTCATTGGTGGTGGTGGTGGTGGTGATAGTGATGGTGGCAACATTTAAGTCCTACTCTCTTAGCAAATTTCTTATTTGTCCATGAGAAAGAAAGAAATCCCACCATTTGTGACAACATGCCCTAATTCCTTGAGGGCATTATGCTAAATGAGATAAGCCAGGCAGAGAAAAACAAATAATGCATGGTATCAATTATATATGAAACCTAGGGAGGAAAAAAGTCAAACCCATAGAAACAGAGAGCAAAAAAGTAGTTTCCAGGGGCAGGGGAGGGTGGGGAGGATGGTGGTGAAGGAAATAGGGAGACACTGGTAAAAAGTACAGCTTCAGGTCCAAGATGAGTAAGGTTTGAGATCTAACGTAAAACATGGTGAGAGAGCTTTAATTTTAGGTTTTGTTTTCTTTTGCTTTGTCATTTTCTGTTTTGATTTCTTTTCAAATGAGATTATATGAAACATATTCATCAGCTTGTTTTAACAAGTTTGTTCAAATATGATTTGTATGCCATAAAATTTGCTAAGTGCGCACTTGAACGATCTTTGGTAAATCTGCAGTGTTGTGTGACCATCCACCTCAGTGAAGTTCTAGAACATTTTTATCATCATGCCAGTAAAACCCTCATCCCCATTTGTAGTCAGTCCTCGTTCCCACCCCCAGTCCAAGGCAATCACTGATCCACTTCCTGTCTTGACAGGTTGGCCTTTTCTGGACATTTTGTACAAATGAAATCACACAATATGTAATCTTTTGCATCTGGCTTCTTTCTCAGTGTGTCATGTTTTGGGTTCATCTATGTCATTGTGTGTATCCATACTTTGTGCCTCTTTATTGCTGAATGATGTTCCACTGAATGGCTGGAACATATTTGTTTACCCATTCGCCAATTTAGGGACATTTGTTTCCACTTTTTGGCTATTATTAATCACACAGCCATGAGCAGTCACATACACATCTTTGTATGTGAAGACAAGGTCTCCATTTCTCCCATTACATACCTAGCAATGACTAGCTGAGTCATACAGTAAATTTCTGTTTCACGTTTTTTAAGATACTGCCAAAATTATATTTTCCAAAGTAGCTGCACCATTTCACATCCCCCCCCCCCCACCCAGTAACAGGAGTATTCTAATTTCTCCACGTCCTCGCCAACATTTGTAATTGTCTGTCTTTTTTTATTATAGCTATCCTTGTGAATCTGAAGTGATATCTCATTGTGGTTTTAATTTGCATTTCCCTGATAGCTAATGATGTTGAGCATCTTTTCATGTGTTATTAGCCATTTGTATATCTTCTGTGATGACGTGTGATTCAAATCTTATCCCCATTTTTTTAATTGGGTTGTTTGTCTTCTTATAATTGACTTCTAAGAATTCTTTATATATTTTGGGTACAAGTCCTTGTCAAGTATAAGATTTGCAAACATTTTCTCCCCCTGAGCTGCTTGACTCTATGTATTTATAATAGTGTCTTTTGAAGTGCAAGGTTTTTAATTTTGATGAACTCTAATTTGTCATTATTTTTCTTTCATGAATCATATTCTTGTTTTTTAGCACTTACATGTAGATCTGTGTGATCTAGCAAACCTTTGTGTATGGTGTGAAGTAAGCATCTAATTTTATGAGTGGATATCCAGTTGTCCCAGCACCCTTTGTTGAAAAGACTACCGTCTCTCTCCCCACTGAAATGCCTTGGCACTTTTTGTCAAAAATCACTTGACCATAAATATAACTTATTGTCCATAAATATTTATTTCTGCACTCTCATTTCTGAACCTTTGATCTATATGTCTGTCTATCCTTATTTTGGTACAAGACTGTCTTGACTCCTATAGCTTTGTAAGATGCTTTGAAAATAGAAACTGTAAGTCCTCCAACTTTATTCTTCTTTTTAAAGATCATTTTGGCTCTGTGGGGTTCTTGGCATTTCCATATAACTTTTAGGATCATCTCATCAATTTCTGCAAGGAAAAAAAAAAAGTCTTCTGGGATTTTGAAGGGATTGCATTTGGTCCACAGATCAATCAATCGGGGTAGAATTGCCATCTTAACAATATTGAGTCTTCTACTTATTTAGATTTTCTTTTAATTTCCTTCAAAAATGTTTTGTTGTTTTCAACCTGCATGTTTTGTACTTCTTTTGTTAAATGTATTCCTAAGTACTTAGGTTCTTTTGATGTTATTTTGAGCAGATTTTTAGAAAATGTTTTAATTGTTCCTTGCTGCTATGTAGAGATAGTTCATTTTAATATATTGATCTTATATCTAGTGACTTTACTCAATTTGTTTATTAGTTCTAATATCAATAAACTAATAGTTGTTTTGTGGATTCCTATGGATTTTCTACCTTTAGAATCATGCCATCTGTAAGTAAGCACAGTTTTGCTTCCTCTTTTCCCATATGGATGCGTTTTAGTTTGTCTTGCCTGATACAGAATTTTAAGGACTAAAACTTACCTAATGTCCTGGCAAATTTTCATGGTCACAGTTATAACATAAGTGAAGGGACAAATAGCCAATTTTTGCAATTTCAAATGAGCCTTATAGAGGCACACAGAAGAACTGCTCAGTGCTCTAGTAGATGAGTAAAAATGCCACTGTGCATAGATTGTAGTTTCATGATTTTCCTCTAGTGGGTGGTTCTTTCAGCAGCCTGACCAGAACAGACATGCAAACGCCTGAACCAACCATGGAAGTAGCCTGAGAAGGCAAAGAGAGATGCCACACATCTTTCAAGCTCATTTATGTAACCCACTGGAAAATCTCTAATCTACCCTGAACTTCATCCTCAAGCCTACATGTTGTTTAAATAAGCTTGTGTATTTGGTTTTCTAGGGATTTTTTTGTTTTGTTTTGTTTTGGTGTGGTTTGGGTTTTTTGGATAGCTATGCTTTAGGAAGGGTGTTAGAGAAGAAACAAACCAAGAGTTGAATACAAAGGACACTAAAAAGTGAAAGGATGATAGTTAACAGTGAGGAAAGAAATAGAAAAAGGCATTAAACATTCCATATACATTTCCCAGACACCTACTAATGTAAGCCTCATGCTCAAGAACTGAAAAGCACCACTGGCAACCAATTGAAGGCAACTTCCCAGTCTCAGTAGGCTTTGAGCAAGCCAAAACCCCAGTGACCCCATCCATTTCTTTTGTGGCTGACGAATCAGATTCTAGTGCAATACTTTATAATTTTCCCTATGAAATTCTAGCTTGTTAGATTCGTCTCATTGTTCTGGTCTTTCATGATCTCTTTGGATTCTGATTCTCTTTTCTGCGCCGAAGATTAGTAACTAAGCGAAACAGTGATTTCTCACAGTGATAATCCTGTGTCTTCACAAAGGTTAAATTCCACTTACTACAGAATAAACACATTAGCTCACATAGCTTCTTAAAAAGTTCCTCATCAAGGAATATGGGAAAAAGGTATACAGTAACAAAGTAAAAACCCACCATCTAGCTAGGCTTCTCACTGTTGGAGTGGAAATTTATAGGTAAGTAAGGGTGGAGTCTAGACTTCACCATGTGAGAATGATCAGAGTTGGAGATGACAGTGTGATCTCGTGTTTAGTGTAATGTAGATACAGATGATTGCATGTAGAACAATTTATAAATCTGTATACACAAAGGTTAGTGTGCACACATGTATTGCTGTGCCCTTGTCAGCTGATAGGCCTAAAGGAAAAGACCCTCTGGAAGCAACATCTTCATCCAGATCTTTGTTGCTAATCCCTTCTCCAGTTAAGGGGCAAAATGACTCTCAAGAAATGGCTGATTTTAGGTTTGGGGCAGGAAATACACAATATGAGCCTGGAGTATTTTACAGTGCCAGAAAAGGCAGTGCTAAAAACAAGAGGGGGAAAAATTAATGGGTGGAAGTAAGAGAATCACAGGAGCCACCTAAAAGAGTTCCTAGTGGCCAAACCTGGAACGGTTTTATTAGCAAAGCAATGAAGTAGCATTGGATTATAACCCCAAGCATAGAATAAATATCCATGATTCCATACTAATATAAATAAATTGACATATTTGGGAGAAGAGATAAACCTCCCATGTAGAATGCCAAATAATTTAAGATACCCTAACTCCTTACACCTTAGATGTGGACTGTGCATAGTGACTTACTTCCAAAGAGGACAGTATGAAAGGGGAAGGGAAAGTGTATAGTGGAGACACCTGGTAAACACTACTCCAACCTGGTGAACGTCTAGCCAAGGTCAACATCAAGAGTCATAAATCATGATGATAGAATATACTCTTGGTATTATGTGATGAAGTTGACACTCTGCCCCTGTGATCTTCCTCCACAAAACCCATAAATTCAGTCTTATTATGAGAAAACAAACAAATTACTATTAGTAGGGCATCCTATGAAATAGCTCAATTCTCTGAAAACATGTCAGGGTCATCAAAATCAAGGACATTTGAAGGAACTGCCCCAGTCAAAAGGAGCCCAAGGAGACATGAGGATTATATGTAATATAGTGGGTGTCTGGGTAGCTCAGTAAGCATCTGCCTTCAGCTTGGATCATGACTTCAGGGTCCTGGGATCAAGTTCTGCATCTGGCTTCCTGCTCAGCAGGTGTCTGTTTCTCCCTCTCCCTCTCTATCTGCCCCTCCTCTCTGTTCATGTTCTCTCTCTTCTGCTCTCTCTCTCTCTCAAAATAGATAAATAAAATCTTTTTAAAAAATACATGTGGGACGCCTGGGTGTCTCAGCGGTGAGCATCTGCCTTTGGCTCAGGGTGTGATCCTGGGGTTCCGGGATCGAGTCCCACATGGGGCTCCTTGCATGGAGCCTGCTCCTCCCTCTGCCTATGTCTCTGCCTCTCTCTGTGTGTGTCTCTCGTGAATAAATAAATAAAATATTTTTTTAAATTAATCAATTATTAATTAATTAATTAATGTAACGCAGACTCCTGGATAGGATCCTGGGTCAGAAAAGGGACATTTGGTAGACACTAAGCAAATCTAAATAAACAATGACTTCAGTTAATAATAATATATCAATATTGGCTCAAAATTATAATGAATGTCCATATTTATGTAAGATCAAGGATTGATAGTAAGAGAATATAGTGATAGAGGAAACTGGGTTTGGGGTATATGGGAATATTCTACTGCCTTCTCAGTTTCCTTGAAAATCTAAAATTATTCTAAAAATAAAGTCTACCTAAGAGAAAAAACATCACTACCAGTTTTGAAAAATCTTAAAAGGTTAGCATCAGTTATCTAGAAAATTTATTTGTGAGAAAGCCTATTCCTTTATGATGATGGATAAGTAAAGCATTGCTGCATTGTCTCTGCCTCTCTGAGCAAGTTAATGTTTCTAAGGAAAGAGGATGGAGGTTGAATGGGGGAAAGTGTGTGTGTGTGTGTGTGTGTGTGTGTGTGTGTGTGTGTTTAAACAAGAGAAAGTGAATTCTAAAATGTTAAAACCTTGAAGTGGAACTTAATCTAATTTATAAGCAGTTCCACTAGAGATGTGCAAGGATTTTTGTTGTTGTTGTTAAAGAGAAAAACTAGTTTCAAGCATTATTAAGCTTTTTTCCCCTCCCAGAAGCTAAGAAAACCATCTGTGAGAACCTGTTTGCATGTTTGTTTTCTACAATAAAATGCAAAATACTTCTTCCTGTTAGCGGATTATACCATATGTCTCTCCCTGTAACAAAATCAGCATGTTTATTAATGAACCCAATCAGAGGCAAAGATTTAGAAAGATTTAAGGAACTGAGTTTTCCATTCAATATTTCAGCAAAAGAAACTTCTGGTTAGACATCATTGTTGTGCTTGGAAAATAGAAGCTTTGTTTTCGCTTTGAAATCAACTTAAACTTGGCAGGGGACAGGGAGCAGGAGGAGAGGCCTTTGAAATTTTTTTGAAAAGAAAAAAAGTCTGCATTTAAGAATGGCCCTTCCTGCCTGATGATTCCCCTACTGATTTATCCACAGTTTATATGTGATTAATATTTAATTTGATCAGTTTCATTTTTTCCAGACAGACTAATTAAAGTGCGTGCTGGCCCCGATCCCCCATATCTGAATGCAGTTGACAGGCCTGTGGGCTTCCTCGAGTGACAGGAAGCGAATGAAGTAGTTTTAGCCACATTGGCCAAGCAGGCCATGGCACCTACGATGGAAACCTCAGAGTATTCCAGCGCAGACCCTCCCTGGCAGTCCTGTTGACCATCTGAGTAATCGACTGAGTCAGTGAGTCCGGGTGTGGCACAGTGCACCAGAAAGAAGTCTGGCCCAGCACCCACCAGACTGCAGTTTAGGTGCAAAGCTGCCATAAACCAGGCAAGCAGGCTGGAGCAAATGTCTTCCTCTCTCCAGGCTGTAGGTTGCTCATCTGATAAATGAGGATGTCATCTCTGCCATTCTTTGATTTCTGAACCTGTGGGCCCATGGACTTGACAACAGAGACCATAAGCAGTGGAAGTCTTGGAAGCCAGACAGGGGACAGATTTTAGAGTGGACGTTGTGTTGTGCGCATTTTACCTCCATCCAAATCTCCTTTCTACTTGATGGTGTAGACAGCCCCACAAATTTATTTCTCATTTCAGTGCATTTATTTTTCACGTGCCATGGCTTCTTAGAAATCTTAGGAGAAAATGAAACACCTATTACAAGGAGAAAAAGTGATTCAAGAGCCCTTGAAAGAGCTAGGACAGGCCGCAGAGCCACCTTGAGACTGGGCCAGAATAACCACTTTACCTTGTTCGTGGGGTAGTGCAGTGTTTTGGTGCCATAGTCATGATACAAATCTCAGCAAGGCAGCTGACAGGGATGCCTGGGTGGCTCAGCTGTTTAGCACCACCTTCGGCCCAGCGCCTAATCCTGGACAACCTGGGATCGAGTCCCACAGTCAGGCTCCCTGCATGGAGCCTGCTTCTCCCTCTCCCTGTGTCTCTACCTCTCTTTCTCTCTCTCTCTCTCTCTCTCTGTGTGTGTGTGTGTGTGTGTGTGTGTGTTTCTCATGAATAAATAAATAAAATCTTAAAAAAAAAAAAAGGCAGCTGACCAAGTGTCAGCTCTGTCCCTATTTGCGCTACCAAAAACTGTTACCTTATTTTAATGAGCTAGAGCCTGTGAGAATGGGGAGGAGGTACCGGCAACTTTGGTAACTGTAGGAAAAAAAAAAAAAAGTTTAAATTTGGGGACTTGGGCTAGGGCAAAGCATATTGAGCTAAATGTTTACATGCTAATGATTTTTGAAAAGGACTTCTAAGGGTAGATTGGGAATCCTTGTGAAAAGGCCTTATGACTGTTGAACTGCCCTGTCTTTGGGATGGACACTTATCAATAGCCTCCAAACCACCCTCGTTCTCTACATGCCCTCGCCATCCAAGGAAAAACACCTTTACACTAGCAGACCCCATGTTCTCAAGGAGTGCTGAGTCACTGGCTTCTCAGATCTCTCTTGCGTCATAGCTTTCTTTCACCAGGGGAACTGGTCTAGAGGTAGAGGAGCAAGATGCTAGCAACAAAGTCTGCTGCCCTGTGTGGTCAGGTTGGAGCTAAGTCAAGGGCTCCAGAGGCTGGGAGGTTGGGAGGCTGTCCAGGAGCCAGGGCCGTGGCCGTGGCTAAGAAAGGCTGCCCAGCTGCCCACCCACTGAGGATCTGAGCCCTGAGATCCCAAGTGAGCAGCAAGGGGCAGGCCAGATGGACAGTGATGAGCTGTCACGTTGGACAGCTGGTCTCCTGTGATGGGAGTGCGTGCTGAGGACGCATGAGTTGAAGCTTTGAGCCCAGGTCAATTGATTTTGTTCTACTCTGTCATTATGGAATTTTAGTTTAATTCAGCAAATAGACACCAGTTTCCTGTTTTTGCCAGCCAACTGAGTGAGACACTGAATGCAGAAATGGATAAAATATGTTGTTTACCTGACAGAGACAAACGTAAACAGATAGACGCCATTTATTATGACGGATACTAGATTATCTGGTTAGAACAGTAGAGCCAGACCTGGGATGGATTGTTGGAAGTGTGTGGTTAGAACAGCCCCAATCCATTGTCCCGAGTCACAGACCACTCAAAGCCAAGACCCAGCTGAAGGAGATATTCCATTAGAGCAGTATTTCCTTAATTCTTCCAAGGAACATTAAAAGTGTAACTTGAAACAATGACTCCATAAACACATAAGTTTGGGCAGTAGTGGGTTACATACAGTTGGACATGTTGCTTTCATTGATGGTGGTTTTTAACTGCAGAACTTCTGAGAGCCTTGAGTGGGCTAAGTGTCCGTTGTGAATATCCCAGAGGAAGGTATAGTAATAAGGGTTTTGATTTGAAAGCCTTTACCCACAGAGAATCTCCTTGAACCTGGGACCTTCATCTCATGTCATTGGACGCTGGCACAGTGCTCTGGCTGGACTAGGAGATTGCAGAGTAGCCACAGTGGCATGGCCTTGGGAAATCCTATAACCTTCTCTGACCCTATTTCCTCATCGAGACAATGTGGTAGTGACATTGGCCTGTCTTCCAGGATTGTTATGAAATATTCTATAGGAAAGCAGTTTGTACTAATAAGGGCTAGGATTATAATTGCTGCACAGTGACAGTAATGGTTATGATAAAGCCCTCCAGGCCTTAACTGGTCGATTGCCCTGAGGCTTGGAACCTCTCCCACTCTAGAAATTTCCCTCTTCTTATGTTCCTAACCTGCTCTCTGAGCTACTTCTTATAACCACCCCCTCAAACTAAATGTTGGGACTCCTGAGGTTCCTGTCTTGGGATCTTTTTTCTTTTCACCCCTGACCATTTCTCTCAGACTTTCCATTATGTCAGCTTTGCCTGTAGCTGGCCACCCGGTAACACTAACTTCTCTCCTAAGTTCTGGATCCAGATTGCCAGCTTCTCACCAGGTATTTCTATGCATTTATCTCCAACTGAACACTAGTACATCTGTTTACCACTCCCCTCACACTATGCTCCATCACGACCGAGTATCAACCTGTGTGCTGCCGGTGAACTCCTGCCCATCCTTCGAAACCCAATTTAAATGTCTCTTCCTTGCTTATTTTGTGTTCTGTGCCCCTAGAGAACTTTGTGCCTACATCTAACATGTCACATCTCACACTGGCATTGTGGTTATGGGTGTGGGTTTCATGAAGTCAAGGACTATGTCTTATTCATGTTTAAATTCTCATCATGAAGCAGAGTGCGGGGCACATGGTAGGTGTGTTAAGGTGGATGCATATAACTCATTCTAGTCATGCCTGTGCAGCAGAGGAGAGTTTCATCTTTAATGCCACATCTGGCTTCACACTGGAGCCCTGAATCCGCTGGAAACATTTTTTTTTCCTTTCCCCTCCACCAGCTAGGGTTTGCAGGCCCCCAGAAGCTGAAAGACCCACAGAGGCTCCAGAGGAGGCCACAGGTGTCTCTGGCTGGAGCTCCTCCTTGGCTCTCCGCCGGCCGGTGCTCCCAGCCCATGGCCCCTGACTGGTGGAGGTGAGCAGGAGGCCCACCCTCTCCTCCCCAGCTTGGCCGAGTCATGTTGATATTCTGGCAGCATAGCCAGGCTTGTTATTGAGCACATGCTTTGCAGATTAGCCTGTTTGTATAGCCAATCGAACATGTGCTCCATTAAAAATTAAAGCATCCTGTTTTAAGGATGGAGCAGGAGACATCAGCTGCCACTGTGTAGCAGACATGCAAAGCCCCAGAGCCCATTACCATAGGTTACAGCAAATGTTAATCAGTGCCAGCGCAGTTAAATAATGCAGTTTGTGCAGATGGCAGCTACTACATCTCCTCACAGATGTGTCCTCAAATCCCGGAGGTTGCAGTATCACAGGAGTTGTCGGGAGCAGTCAGATCTGATGCTGACTGTCAATATCACCTTTTGCATTCGTGCACACCCACCAGCCAGCTGAGCGGCGATGATCCGCATGCCTCTGGGCCCTACTTCCAGCAGCCCCTCCAGAAGCTGAGCAGAGAGCGTGCATGAGGCTCAGAGGCAAGCAGGGGTATTTTGTTCAATAGCCAAGAACACCCACCAAAGTAAAGCCCTTCGGTCTGTTCCGTGAAACCTTGCCCAGCTGCACCCTGTGAGAGGTGTCCAAGCCAGGTGGAGCGGGGGGAGTGTTCCCACCTTCACTCTCTACTGCGCTCTGGTTACTGGCGGCCAGGAGCGCGCACACAGTCCTCTTTGCTGGCTTCGGCAAGCGCAAGGACACCTCCACCTCCCTGCATCCGAAGTTGGAGTTGCTACAGCTCCTACTGTGCCAACGGTGCCTGATTCTGAGCAGCAGCATGTAGTTCCCAAAGCCCACGCTCTTGGTTCTCTGGTCCAGGTGTCCTACCCGAGGGCCCTGATCAGATGCTTTATGTAAAATTAAGGAGCAGATCGCCATTTGTGCTGCCAGCAGTAAGACGCGACTGATCAGGGCAAGAAAAGACCAGACTGTTAGGACTGGACCCACTCTTCACTCCTGGTGCTGCTTTACGAGCGAGCGGCTGCTGCTGGCGGGGAGCCCCTGCGGAGGGGGCGGACACACCACTGATGCGCACGCGCTCACCCCTGTGAGCGTCCTGGTCCAGCCAGGGGCAGTGCAGCACCTGAGCCCTAGAGTGGTAGCCGCCTGCCATCAGGGGGAGATGAAATGAAGCTCCAAGAAATTGAGTGTGGGAACTACTTAAACCTAGAGGCAGGGAGGATTTCTCTCGAAGGAGTTAAATGCTTTACTTAAAGGATACACTCCAGCTTTCTGGAAAATACACTGCTGCCAGACACCCCATTCCTACGTGAATATTAACACATACCTGAGGGGATAATGTAGGGAGAAGAAAAACAGTGGACAGGTTTATTCATCCTCTTTTCCTTTCAGACTGACAAACTACACCCTCTTCTTCGCCCCTGAGGGCAGCAAATTGCTTGTGGGGATTAGAACTGTTGCTGCATAGCCCTGTACTCCCATGGAGGCTCTTGAGCCAGTGGCTAGCTTTCTTTTACCTAAATATAGATGCATTGTTCCTCCTTCATCTTAAAAATGCTGCTTTGAAAGCCACACATCTGACAGTATCACCTCTACCTTGTCTTATCTTCTGTCCTCCTCCTTGTTTGGTGAAGATTTTAGCATCTGACTCACTCTTTTCTTCCCAGTAAGATTCAGCATGTGCATGGGGAGGGAGCCCATCTGCACCTCTGGCCCCTCAATTCCTGGCTGCTTGCAGCCACCGCCAGCACCGCCCCCATTCCCATGGTCTCGCACCCTACATCTTAGCACTACCATAATGACACCAATTTGTAAACTGTGATTTCCAAATAATTAGACACAAGGAGGTCAAGGAACTGAGAGCCCAAGATGCTCAGAACCTTCCCTTAGCTACTTTCACATTTAGAACAGGTGCTTACCTTGCTCAGACACCTGCCCTGCCACTCCAGCTTCATTCCCCACCACTCTGCTCAGTCATAGTGGCCTTTGGTCCGTCCTTCCAACAAGCTGAGCCAACTTGCACCTCAGAGGTTTCTTCCATCTGCCTGAGTGCTCTTTCCCCTTATGGGGTCACTTGCTCATTCCCTGATTTCATTAGGGTTTCCCTATTTAAATGTCATTTCCTCAGAGAGGCTTTCCCTGCCCATCATAACACCAGTACCCCTGCACCCCCAAATGACTCTGCACCTCCTAAGCCCGCCTTCCTTTTCCTCCTAGCACTTAGCCACCATTTATACATACGAGTACATGCACCCCTATACACGTGCTCTCAGTTCTTCATTGCCTGTCTCCTGCATTGGAGTGTTCATGCCATGAGCACAGGGATTTTTTAATTGATGTTTACCACTATACTGTATGTGTCTATAGTGGTCTTTCACTGGAGAATTAATTAATTGAATGGCTAAAGGAAGGAAGGAGTAAGTTTTCCTGGAAGCAAATTTCAGAAGTAAGATTTTAAGAAGATAGGGTCATTTATAAAGCTTTCTAGTAAACCGTCTATCAAAAATATATTTTTCCAAATATTAGCACTTTATAAATGAGCAAATTTCAGTTCTAAGGATCTGGGGAGGCAGAATAATTCATTATCCAAATATTTTGTGAAATCTGGGTGAGAGCATTTCAAGTAGTGAGGCTCCTTGTGCTAGCTTTAGGGTCTCCCCTCATCACTGCATTACTTCACTGATAGGCTCCTTTCCTCTTCTGTTTGTTCCCCCAATTTTTTTGAACTTTTCGTTTTGTCCTTTGAGGACAAAAACAATTTAGAATGCCACACCAGGAAAATACAGGTGACCTTTTTTGTGAGTTTGGTGATATGCGTGGAAGCAGACAGGCCAAAGGGTTGAAAGTGTGGCTTACAGTCACAGCCATGCCAAAGGGACCCGTCTCTGGAGTGATGTGGGCATTTCATTCTCTTTACTTTTTAGAATACAAATCATAACAGCAGTCCCCTTTACTTTAGACAGATTAGACTACAAAGTTTTAAAAGTGTGTCTATGAGCAAAAGTGACGTAAGGTGGTTCTTTCTCATGGCCCTGGTTTGGAAGAAAAGCTCCAATCCAGGGGGAGACTATTATTGTCGTCCAAAAGCTTAATCTTCCTTTAGTCTTTATCCTCCTGCCTAGATCATAGCAAATGAGATCATAGCTTCCCTCTCCAGATTTCTCAATTGGCTTCTTTCTTGTTTTACCCATAAGCGCTTAATTCTCATCTCAGCCAGTCTATCACTAGGGCCCTTGCTCTAAAAGACTACACATGCCTTATGCCAGATGAGATGTTTTTGGCTGTAAGTGATAGAAGGCCTAACCAAAAGTGACCATAAAGGGGGATGTGTGGTTAATTATCTTATACGGTGGGATGTCCAGAGGTAGCCAGATGAGTGTTAGACTGGCTTCTCGGAAGGTGTCTTGGTTTCACCCTCTGTTGATAAGATGGTGGCTGTAGCTACAAGCATTGCATCCCCACTCCATATGCCCTAGCAAGAAAGGAAGGGGACAGGTCTATTCCTTCACTGTATGTTTCTTTTCATTAGGAGGGAAACCCCTTTCTAAAGATCCTGCAGCAGATTTCCCCTTATATCTCACTAGTGAGCTAGCCAGAACTAGGTTCCATGTCTACCCAAAACCAGTCACTAGCAGATACAGGTGAGCTTATACCACTTGATCATCTGTTAGGCTAGGCCCATAGCTATCTGATACCTGTACAGAGGTGGAGTTTTCTAATAACAGAGAAAGGGGACAAGCTGCTGGGGAGACCCATTGCTTCTGCTGAAATGGAATGAAAAATTCACTCCAAGTGGAGTAGTAGATTAGCTTGGGGTCTGTTTTGATAGACCAGGATATTATAAAGCATTTAGGAGAGTACTTGGCTTTTTTAAGACACCACCATTCCTGTACATACCTATATGATAGCACATACCCCACAGCATCATGATTCTGTGTCTACAAGTCACCAGGGGCCTCTGATTTCTTTGTTTCCGGAGCACCCAGGATAGTGCCTATAACTTTATAGAGGTAGAGGCCCACTCAGTGTTTCCTCAATGAATGGATGAACAGATAAGCAAATGTCAAGTAAGATATTTATGAAGCCATGTCTTATGAAAAACAGTTGAAATAATTATAAGTGTTTACCTGGAGAAAGAATGAATAAACAAACAGGAATAATCAAATGCTGACTAAGGTGTTTTCGAAGCCATGTCCTATGAATTGTGAAAATGACTGTTTACCTACAGAAAAAAAGGTTTGAGGAATACAGTGACTTTCTGAAACGCAATACTTAAAATCCTTTCACAGAAAAGAGATTACAATCACCCTGTGGGATCTCTAATGATGTAGCTAGGAAAAGTGAGTTGAAAGTACAAAGAGGAAGTACAAAGCTCTTTCTTGTTTTGAGCCAAAGTCTAAAAGTAGAGCTATGTAAAGATGGAATTTGCTACTCAGGCAGGAGTGAGCTTGCTATCGCCAAGCATGGAGCCACCAGCCACTTGGCAGGATACTGTAAGGGAAGGCTCCATTTACTCTTGGAGATTACACCAGATGTTGCTTGTTCTCTGATACAACCCTGGCAGTGAAGGGATCCTCTGAAATCTAAGAAATTTTAAGAAACTAAACTCTTACCACTAAATGTTGAAATGGAGAAAGCACATCGTTATTTCCAAAGTAGCAAGAGATTTAATAATGCTATAAAACAGCTTTGAATAAACCCACCTGTATTTATTATTCCCAATTATATGTGCTCTTCTTCTTTCGAACTCAGTATTTTGATAAGAAGAGTTTTTGACAAAGGAAGAGATGTTCAATCTCACTGGTTTTGTCCATCTTCATGGGATCTACTTCTTGCTTCAGCACATTATTCTGTTTATATATGGTTAAAGTTCACCTTGTTGAATTCTTGACATATTTGGGGAGAGTATGAAAAGAGATGCTTAGCTTCTGAGGGGTGGAGGAGGGGGGTTAGGTCCACATGTATTTGTCTTACCACCCACCTGCAGAACTGAAAGTCAGAGAAGAGAGGAAGAAATTAAGAAACGGTGGGGCATCACTCACTCTTGTAATTATAGTGGGGGAGTGTACTGCATATGTATGTTCCCTCAGTAAAGCAGGTGTTCTGCCCTTAAAATGGTAATTATAGACAATTTCAGATCAATGATCTTCACTTACTTCATATCACAGTGGTATTTTTTCCATGTTTAACTGTCCTGTGATGTGGAAAGCTTGCTCACCCTTGACAAAATCAAAATGCCTATGGATTTTCTGAAATAAGCCCCCTTTCTGGAAATATTTTGTGGTTAGTTTCAAAATGTAATATCCTGAAGAAGGTTAGGTTGGCTTTTTATTTTAATATAAAAGAAGAAAGTAAAATCACTGTGCAATGAGTGATTTTACTTCCATTAGCCTTAATGTCTTTGTGGTTTCATTTGAGGTCACTACTAGATTATTTTTCTTGCATTATTTCATCAGCTGTCATTTCTAGTAATATAATGTAATTTATTCAGTGCTGTGATTTTTAGAAGACATGACTGTAAGCATGGAAGGCAGTTTTTGGGAAGTTTATTTAGATGATTGTAGGGTGTCTGACTGTCTCAATCTTCTTCATGCTCAGTGTCTGAAGGGTCGCTTAGGGATTGCACGTGATCTTGGACGCTCAAGCGGTTATTCACAACTGTGTTTTTATACCCACCACATAAAAATATATCTGCAGGTTCTTATCATCTTCTGAAAGACTGCGGCTTGCCTGTGGGGTGTGTGATTGTGTTTACTACGTAGATTATAGGATACATGACAGATCTCTTTATTTAACACTAACAGTATCCCTTTTAAAAAGGAGGTTTTATTTCAAACTTACTCCATTAACATATTCACTCTTGGGCTTTGATTACAATAATGCAGCGAATTTATGTTTGCATATGTAGTGAGTATCATTCAGGAAATCATTTGAAAATCATTCATTAAACACCAACTACACACATCTTGTTAGTCCCTAATGGTTATAAAGAAACTAGAAATTCTCTGGGGTTTTTTTTTCTTTATCAAATTCTCTGGTCTTGAACAAGAATACATGATTGAGATACAAGAAGGCATCTAGAAAAGTGGTTCTTTAGGGGTGTTTTTTTTTCAGAATTTGAGAATAATTTTTAAATGTTAAAAAAATCAGAGCCCTACATGACAATAGTCTACACCTTTGCCATTTCATAGTTTAAAAAACTACTCACATACAGAAACACATGCAGATAAAATGATATAATGTCCAAGTTTTGTTTTAAAAATAACATTGGGAGGGAAAAGTAAGGGAATGGATAGAGTGTAGATGAAACACAGTTGGCCATGAATCAACAATTATTGAAGCTGGGTGATGATAGTTGGGGGTTTATTCTACAGTTCTTCCTACTTTTATATATATTTGAAATTGTCCATTAAAAAATACATAAGGAATAAGCAGGTACCATGAATTTGAGAAGGAAAGTTATTTTTATAATCATTGAGGCATCCCTATATGTTTGGAAAATCACAATAGTTACATGAAAATGGTACACAATTTTTTGAAATTTAGAGAGAGAGCTTGGCACTCGCGGATTCCGGAGCCCTATGCTGAAACTGTTAGAGTACAATTAGATATGTGAATTTCAGGCAGCTTGATACATGCTGGGTGCACAGCCATGATGTCTAAGTGATGTCAGCCTTGACTACAGAAGCATGCCTGTGGCTTCCTTACTGCACCATAGCTGTGTTGCCTGGAAAGGGTAGCATCTATGGAAGAAGATGGCGCTGCCACTTGAGCAGGAATAACATTTAACGTGAACTGTGGTTGAGGTAGGCTGGAAAGTCTAGCATAAGGAGCAGATAATTGAATCCATTCAGAAACTCATAAGCCTCCACATAACAGGAGCTTTACCCTAATTCAGCCTCCACCAAATTTGCCCTTGGTCATCAGACACCGATGCCACATTACCAACGACTTCCTTTTCTGACCTCAGTCATGTTGACCTAGCTTGTGTCTCCACAAGCAGAATTTAAAACATCTATGTTGTATTTCGATGTCTACAAAGATTGGAAAGAAAAGTATGTTTGCTCTCTTCTGTCCCTGGCCACTTTTCATTGGGACCTTATTTCCATGAAACTCTAGGCCTGAAAAAGCATGGTGAAATTGTCCTTAATTCATAATTACATACATCTAAAATCTCAGATTACATGGGAATTGAATATCTAGAATGAATCAGCCCTAGGAAAGTGTTTCTTTGTAAAAATTATTAAATAGTGGAACATTATGCAAAAAAATAACATGGAAATATTTAATTCATGGTTCAGCTCTGTTGTTCATTTAAAGATTTAACTATTTCCCACTGTTTAAATATCTCTATCTGATCTTTTGTGCTAACCTAGCATGTCCTAAATATTGAAAACCAGATGAATGATCAAGGAATTTAAGGAATACTCCTCCCAGTGAAGCCAGAAGGATATTCTTGAGGAGAAAAACAGAGTGCATGAAACTTATTTAACAAGAAAGATTTGAGTCAGGTAATCTACATAATATATCCACTGGCATTAAGGCTGTCATCTTGGTATTGCATTTCTGGTACAAATTTTGCAATAGCTGTCTTTCACTGTCGGTTCTAATAAAGAGTGTTGGTCAGCTTAAACTCCCTGGGAGCTCAGAGTTATGTTTTGTGAACTGCATGTGCCTGAGGCCTCTCATGCATGATTTAAACTGCTTTGTAAATGTCAATAGGTGGAAAAGCATCGGATCCCTTGTAGATTTCCCCAAATCCTCTAAGATGCGTATGCCATGTATAAACCATGCTGCACTCTCAAGGCCATTGCCGTTTTTTATACTTGCCTAACTGGGGGTTTAAGGTATTGCCAGAAGCAAAATATCAGTGTGTGCATGTCTCGATTCAACCGGCCAATGAAACCCTTTATTAAGAAAACCTTTGCACCAGAGAAACCTCTCCAGCGACCTGAAATGGGCACACCTCATGAATGTTGAATGTTCTTCAAATTCTATTTCTTCATTCTTGACTTTTTTTCAAAACACACATTTGACTTGATTGAATTTACTGATTTCATAGCGCTACATTTATTCCTTGGGTAGCTCTATGGAGTTTAGAAAAATATTTTCACTGGGAGTTCCCAACCTGGATTCCATCTTGGTTCTGTGCCCCTCTCTGGCTGTCTGTCCTTGGACAAGCCACTTAACCTTTTTTCGGGGGCGGGGGAGGGCGTCCGCTTTCCAGGTCCATTGAGGTTGAGTCAAATGATTTCCAGTTACTCCTCTCAGCTCTAGCATCTTGGATTCTAAGAGATAGTGACAGCCAGCCAGTGTGACACTTTTTAAAGCCATGGGAGCACACGTGATTTTTTAATTAGGCTTATTCTCCTTTCTTCTGGACAGCACACCGTGCCATCAGGAGCCCCCAAATGGCCAGCAGAAATCCCAGAAAGAGACCTGAATGTCAGCCTGAAGGCTTATCAACTCATTTTTGTTCAAAGCTTTCTCTTTTGAGGTTTCCCATTGGCCTACGAAAGCTGGGTTGGATCCCCCACCTTACTGCCCATCCCCCACAACGGGCCCCTCCAATTTGTATTCCCTGGGTAAGAGGTGTTCCTAATACCCAAAGGGCTAAAGCAAAGACTGTTAGCAAATGGCATTCCAGGGCATGGGCCCCCTCTACATGAGAAAAAAACACTAGCCTGGCTTTCTTGGGGGCTCGTTGTTACTCGTTTTGGGGCCTCCCAGCCCAGCATAGTGCCTGGAGATAGAGGTGCTAGGATATGCACGCTGCATAAACATGGCAGAATGAATTTATTCAGAGTCAACCATCAAAACAGAGATGGCCTTTTTGTTCTTCCTCTGTTTTTGATTCCAACATAATTCTGAATGAGATGCTTTGATCTTTTCTTCCCATATGTTCTAACATAGTTTCTGGTACTGTGTCTTCTTGAGAGGATGTTTTGGGGGTTGGCTGTTAACAATGAGTACACATGGTAGCTCTGAAGCCAGCCTGCCCAAGTTTGAATCCAGACTGTTCTCTTACTAATTGATCTTGAGCTCTTTATTGAACATTTCTGTGACTTGGGTTTGTATCTGCAAAATGGGGAGACCACAAGTACCAATCTTAGTAGGTTGTGAAGATTAAATGGGTTATCCACATAAAGCTCTTCCTTCCAACAGTGCCTGGAATATGGAAGCACTAGCTGTTATTAGCCTTGTTTTTCTTGATGCTCTTATTATTTTTGAAAAGTATTATTTCAGCTGAATCTTCTTTAAAGAGAGCCAGGGCAGTGGTACCAGTCTTGGACAAAAATCACTTCCCAACCTCTCCACCCCAGTGAGGAGTGGTTTAAGTGGACAGAGCCGGGGGTCCCAAGGTCTTGCTCACTCAGGGCGGGGCTGTGTTTGCTTGGTTAGTACCCACTGCACATGGAATACACCATCTCGATGTCCTCATCCTTGGCAGCCACACCGAAGCTGACATGGAACTCCCCAACTTGGAGAGACCTCTGAACACTGTCACCACCAGCATTCCCTTTGTGTGTTTGTAGAATGTCAAGTAAGCACATTCTTTGTCACCCCCTGACATGACCTCAGGGTTACTTTCTGCGGTTGTTGACAAATTTTTAGACATCCCCGTTTTATCAGCGGAAACCTTGAAGAGTGACAAATGGTTCTTGGAAGAGTTGGTACACACTATAAAATGTCAGCTGGCTCATTTATAACCCGGTGATGTCCAGTGTCTAAGCCGTGCTATCAGCATGGTCTATAGATAACTCATCCTCATGATGCTCTGCTCTCCCCAAGTACTTTGTGCAGCTGTTCTGGTTGAAGACCCAGTTGACATCTATAATAGATATCCAGTGGAGAGCCTCTTATTTTATCACTCTCTGTGTTTCAACACTGGCGGTCCCCGTGGACCGTCGGAAACAGGCAGCCGGCACATTATGGGAAAGGTGACTTGCTGAGTCCCTGTGCCCCGTGGACATTATTAAGTGCTGGGGAACCTTGTTAGCTCATAAAGTTGGTTCAAACCAATTATTGCTGGGCGACCATTACCATTGCCAAGAATGTAACTCTTTTAAATTCTTGCCCATAAAGCTGATCTTTCCGTTACATTATATCATAGAACGAGGCTTCTGATCTGGCCGCACTTGTATCCCACTGGCTGCAAAGACCAAACATTATATTTGCTGCTCAATATTGGTTACCCTTCAGTGCTTCGTGGAGGCAGCGAGACTGCTATTTATAGATTTACTTTTCTGTCTCCCTAGTTCGGCACAGTCAGTTTTGACACACTGTCCCAGTAATCTGATCAGCCATGCTGCTTTTAAATGAAGGTCTAGGCCTTGGCCTCCGCCGAGTGGGTGACAGCTGTCAGATACAGATAGTAGGCTGCAGATCCTGGCTGCTAAAACCCTCTCATTCATTCCTGTTACAGATCATTGACCACAGCTTGAAGCCATGCTTTACAGTCGGCCGATTAGTTGGCAAGAGATCTACATACTGTATTAGCAAGGTCAACCACTGAGATAAAGGCAAAAACTTCAACCCCTACACTATTTTTAAACTAGCGGCCATTTGTTAAAGCTAGTTATTTTGGTACTCATCTCTCTGCCTTTCTTTTTTTCCTCCCCCTCTCTCTCAAAACAAAACTAAAGTAACTCGTTAAGACTATCAGAGTTAATGAGTGTGGTTCAAACGACGAGTGGGGCTGGGATAGAGAACGTGGTTAGCCCAGCTCGTTCCTTGTGTTCATGGAAAGGGGATTGGAGATCTCAGCCCAGGGCTCCCCAGTGGAGGGCCAGCCTGGGGGAGTCCTCTCTGGCCAGAAGAGTGGATTCAACCCTTGCTTCCCCTCTCCGTGACTCGGCCTCTCTTCCTGTTGACTCCAATGATCAGGTCCATGTCGCAGATATCTTCTTCTCTAGGGCCCTCCCTACCCCCATCGCCTGCAGCTGGGTGTCCGAAGCCTGGCGAGTTCAACCGGCCTTAGATCACACTTGCCTAAGGAGAACCTGTACCCTGGGAAACCTCTCGCCATAAAAGTGACTCATGGACTTCTATCCCTGCTGCTCCAGAATCAACACAAATGACCAAACTTTTGATCTTATCTTTACCAACAGAGTGTCTACCCACAATGTCTTGAACTCTACTCTGTAACCACCTCCCACCTCCTGATTTCTCCTCTCCGGCTTCTTTGCACCCACTGAATGTTCCTTTACCTACATGACAAGCACTTGTCCCTTCCTCTTTTCCTGTTTCCCCTAAGACCTCGTTGTTTTACTACATGGACCCAACTGGAGTTCCCATGCTTCCTCGAGCTTGTGTTCTCTGCCATGTCTTTTGTATTTCCTTCCATCCCTCCTATGAAACTGTTGCACATTTCTGCTGCACCATCTCCTGCCCAATCTCTCCTCTTCCACTCTCTGCTTGATTTGTGACCAAGTCCAATTTCCTTAGGGTTCAAGGGCACTCAAGGCCCTTGACAATATGTCTCAGTCTGCCATCTTGCAGCCTGGCATCTGATCTCATCTGTCCTCCACCCCTCTAAGGCCTCATGCTGCTGCATTTCCTGAACATGCCCTTCACTGACAAGTGCCTTCTGCTGCTCTTCTTCTTTTGCTGTTCTTGCACCCTGGAGAATCTTTAGAATGACAAGTCTTAGTATGCATACACACTCAATATGCATCTGTAGGGTGAGTGCATGAATAAAAGTCAGATGTTTGACATTGTTATCGGCGTTGATCCAAACCCTTTGAACTAAAAGGGCAGTAAAGATTAGTAGAAAGAGCTTAGGTCTGACCACAAACCAATTTG